>NC_091756.1:58098840-58111340 GCF_043380555.1 Nothobranchius furzeri | reverse complement strand
TGAAACGGAAAGACAGTTTTATTAATTGCACAAACGAAGAGCCACGGTGGGCACAGCCTCCCTCTTCAAACGGAGACGTGCAGAATCGCGGGTAAAATGCTGGTTGCAGACTACAGCACCAGGCGGGAGCTGAATGTTTTCCAGACACCGATTGCACTCAACCACTGGCGCCTAATTTCTAAGTCCAGCGGAAAGGAGTGCAACCCCACAGAGCCACCGCAACCATACTACACTACACCGTCTCACCATTCTAACACGATATGGAGGACTAAACCTGAACTACTTTCCTAATTACACTAACAGCCAAACACTAACTAAACTACACTATCCAACAGCCAAACTAACACTAAATAAGTATTTATAACACTAAAGGCTACGCTAAAGACTAGGATATGCTAATGCTATATGCTAATGCTAACGCTAACCGTCCTACACTCGCTTGCAAATCCAACTCCCAACTCGCCACAAGGCGTGGCCGAGACGCTCGTTGCTTTTATAACTTTGACACAGAGCTGCTACGTAGTACTCTACTGGTTTACGTAGTATCTTACTCTTTAGCCATTGGCTAAAATTTATTCAAAATGAGTCAAATTCTATGTTTTAAGCTGAAGGTGGCGCTATACTGTGGTATTTAGGCAGAATTTTTAATTTTTAAAGAAAATGCACCAAAATGCTAAAATAATGAATACACACATTTAAAACACTATTAGACACTCATTTATACAGTTCATCAGCAAAAAAAAGTTAATTTAGACGTTACTTGCTCTTTAATTTAACACTATGTTTTTACTTCAACGTGCATTAACTGTAAAATTAGCGAGAGGTTTTTCATCTTCCATTAGTTTGTGAAAAACTAACTGGTCTTGCAGCTAAAGCCGGTCAGAACGTTCCACAGAGCGGCCTTTTCCGTTGCTGTTTTCTGTTAAATCCAAGAACGTTGTTTCTAAACATTGTTGGCTCTTTCATAGGCTGGTGTTAGGTCTGGGTTTAACTGTGTGTGACCCTCTTAGTGTTTACAATACAGTAAGATGTACGTCAGAAGCTTGTTTAAAAACAGAAGACATGTTTGGTCAAGCTACCTGACTAACACTCCCATTAGAGAGGGTGTGTGTATAAATTAGAGCTTGTTTGCCTAACTCTGACCCTGCGTGGAGGAGAGAAAATAAAAAATCCTCAAACATCTAAACCGGGGGTGTCAAACTCAAACTCACACGGGGCTGAAATGAAACTCTGGGACGGAGTCGAGGGCCAAACTTAATATTTCTTGAAAAAGTGACAGCAAATTTGCACATTTTCTTTATGAACATATGCAATTTTGAACCTTTAAATTTGGAAACAAACATATTTCTGCATTAACACTGAATGTGGAATAACCAAATTACACACGAGCAAGTCAGTTTTAAATAAAAGGCATCAGTGCTATTCATTACTTGTGGTAAAATCAGCATTTTTAAAATCTTTTAAATCTTTTCTCACGGGCCAGCAACAAAATAAAAATATCATTTTATCTTAAATGAAAATGCAACATCTCACCTGTTAACTTTCATGTTTTGGAGCAGAAAAAGAGCATAAAACCAACATATTTAAAGCTCAGTTTGCTCCACTGGTTTACTGTGATGCTCACCTGTTCCAGCCAGATACCTGCATCATGGGGTTGATCTGAGCTGAGGAGGACTCCTGTTGTTTTGTTCATCTTCATCATAATAATGACAACATTAGATGACAACAGGTGCTCACATAGGTTTGTGCTGATGAACATGTCTGAGCAGCTTGACCACGTTGTTGCGTGTCGGGGAGGAAACACGACAGCAGTCACAGAGTCGTGCTGGTTTGAGCGTGTCGCTGGAGTTATATCAGCTCTGTCTGGACGTTAGTTGGAAAACTTTCTCTTTCAGTCGTGAACACATTACTGAGCGACTAGAATCTCCGTTTCTGGGCTTCAACGTCAGAAAACAGCTGAGTGAACTCGGCGCTGAGTGAGAGGAGTGTTTAGTTTGTCCGAGACAGCGGAGCTGCAGACACCGGCAGCAGGCGCTGAAAAAACACAAAGGAGGGGGCGCATCGGCTCCGCGCTGACGCCGCAAAGCATCATGGGAGTTGCAGTCTTTGCGGTAAAATCGGCCAGCGGGCCAGTTTTAATATATTTTTGATATTTATCTTGCGGGCCACATAAAAATGCTCCGCGGGCCGCATCTGGCCCGCGGGCCTTGAGTCTGACATATGTGATCTAAACCTAATTCTTGTTTTTAACTGAAGTTGTTTGCTGCTTAATTATTCCACCTTGGAAAATGGATTATTCAAGCCAGTCGTAGCCACCCTCATGAAGAGTGCACATAAACTTGTGACTTGTTAAAACGTCCAGTTTCTTCCAGGTGGGACTACGGCAACAGCAGCTCTCTGCAATCCTTCAGAGAACATGAAGAAACTCCCTCCAGAGATGATGAGAGTTCCTGCTACTACCCCGGGACCCTGGAGAGGTCCAAAACATCGGGACTGTCTTCCAGCAGTTATGAGCTGAGTCAGTACATGAATGGAGCTGACCTCGGTGATTCTGACCCATGGCCTGCCACCACTTCTGACACAGGTTAGTGGACTATTAGAGACCTTCTGTTTCTCACCACGACACCCTGGACAGCAGTGGCTCAAGAGGTTGAGCGGGCTGTCCAGTAATAGTCCTCAGGCAAGATACTTAACCCTCCTTCTTTGCTGGTGGTGGTCAGAGGGTGGCGCCTGTGCTCGGCAGCCCCGCCTCTGTCAGTGCGCCCCAGGGCAGCTGTGGCTACATCGTAGCTCATCACCATCAGTGTGTGAATGTGTGTGTGAATGGATGTGGGAGTCCTCTGACTCTGAAAAGCGCTTTACACGTGCAGGTCATTCAGCATTTATCACTCCATACTCGTCCCTTTGGTCTCTTCTGCTTTGTTCTTAGAGCACAAAGCTGCGCGTCAGGTCCCAGCTCCTCTGAAGTTCTCCATCCCTCATGCAGTGGTGAGCTTCGGGCCTGCAGGCAAACTCGTGCGAGTCACCCCGCACTTGTCAGCACCAGAAAGTGTCAGCCAGCTGCAGATCCACAGCATGGAAGTGAGTTCTAACTTTTATTTAACGTTGAAAATGAAGTAGTTGTGATCAAATCCACTGGAGAGCAGTAAGCTTTAGCAGTGGTTTAATGAAACAAGTCTCTTGTGTTTTATCAGCGTGAGAAACTCCCTTTTTCATAAAAAAATGTTAATGGTTGTGTTTTTACTCCTTTTCTAACGTAACTATCGACTTTTATTTGACCTTATCTACATCAGTGAGTAAGTACTACATTTTATTGTGATTTTTAATCTATTGATGCCTTGTTCAGCACTTTGGTCATCCTTGACAGCTGTGTTAATAATGATAATGATGACGGTAAAACATTTCACGATGTGAATGTTTGATGTGTGTCTTGTGTGTGTGTGTGTGTGTGTGTGTGAGTGTGTGAGTGTGTGTGTGTGTGTGTGTGTGTGTGTGTGTGTGTGAGTGTGTGAGTGTGTGTGTGAGTGTGTGCGCGAGTGTGTGTGGTGTGTGTGTGTGTGTGTGTGTGTGTGTGAATGTGTGTGCGAGTGTGTGTGGTGTGTGTGTGTGTGTGTGTGTGTGTGAGTGTGTGTGTGAGTGTGTGTGCGAGTGTGTGTGCGAGTGTGTGTGTGTGTGTGTGTGTGTGTGTGTGTGTGCGTGTGTGTGCGTGTGCGAGTGTGTGTGCGTGTGTGTGTGTGTGTGTGCGTGTGTGTGCGTGTGCGAGTGTGTGTGCGTGTGTGTGTGTGTGCAAGTGTGTGTGCGAGTGTGTGTGCGTGTGTGTGCGCGTGTGTGTGCGCGTGTGTGTGCGAGTGTGTGTGCGTGTGTGTGTGCGTGTGTGTGTGCGTGTGTGTGCGTGTGCGAGTGTGTGTGCGTGTGCGTGTGTGTGCGAGTGTGTGTGCGTGTGAGTGTGCGTGCGTGTGTGTGTGTGCGTGTGTGTGTGTGTGTGTGTGTGTGTGTGTGTGTGTGTGTGTGTGTGTGTGTGTGTGTGTGTGCTCTGTCTTCTCGATCCCCAGTGAGTCGTGGAGGATGGCTGCTTATACTGAGCCAGGATTCTCTGGAGGTTTCTTCCTGTTAAAAGGGAGTTTTCCTCTCCACTGTCACTGCATGCTTGCTTAGTATGAGGATTGCTGTATAGTCACTGACACTAGTCAGTGACTTGATGCAATTTGCTGGGTTCCTTATATAGGAAACATTATTTCTGATTGGCTTAATGAACTGACCAGAATTGGAATGTTTATTATGTGAAGTGCCTTGAGACGACTCTTGTCGTGATTTGGTGCTGTATAAATAAACTTGAATTGAATTGAATTGAATTGATGGATGATGCTTGTCCATCTTTTCATCAACCATCGGTTTCATTAGCTGAGGTTTTTACCAGCATTACTCCTAGTGACTTGGTCGTCATCGTGTTTACCTTGGTGTTATTTTTCTTTTTTCAGATGCCATAAACACGCTCAGTGTCTTCCACTGTCTGTAAAATTTCTTATCATAAATAGCTTCAAAAATATGAAACCAAGGTCTCTGTGTATGTACAGGTGATTCTCAGTGAGACACAGGAACAGCAGGAGATGAGAAACTTTCCAGGGCCTCTAACCAGGTACGGCTGCATCATCAAACAAAAAAAGTCTCTACTAAATCAATCATATTCCCTTATAGTTTTATGAGTGCTTGCTGTTAAAAAGTTATCCATATTTTCTCAAGGGAGGATTTGCACAAAGTGGATGCTATCGAGTTCGCCCACCAGAAGGCAGAGGCCTGCATGAGAGACATAAAGCTACACGATAAGAGCTCTGCTGCCCTCTTGTGGAATCTATTAATACTTCTCTGTAGACAGAATGGGGTAGGTGGTACATATCAAGAAGCGGTCAAAGTTCAAAGCTCCTTTCTAACAAATTTTCATCTTTTTTAGCAAATGGCGGGGTCAGACATTGCAGAGCTGCTTGTGCAGGATTTCCGTTCTAATGGAAACGGGGGCTCAGATGCACCCACGCTCATTGACTTTAATGAGCCTGCGTCTACCGTAGCGCCACCAACTGGAGGAGGTGACCTTCTCACAGGAGACCTGAGCAGCTTTCGCTCCGAGAGCCCAGAAAAAGCCTTGCAGAGCTACACTCAGCTGCTGCTCGGTGGAAGGAAAAAGGTTCATTTCCAATCCTCTCCATCAAAGCTTTTAGTTTAAATCAGGGGTGTCAAACTCATTTTAGCTCAGGGGGCCACATTGAGGGAAATCTAGTCCCAAGTGGGCCGGACCGGTAAATAAAAAAAAAACTTCAGATTGTTTTCTTTGTTTTAATACAATCAATATAAAACAAGGCTGGAGCCTGAGGACAGTGTAGTACAAGCACAACACCTGAAGTGTACTTGAAAATTTGAAAAAAAAAAAAAAATCAACAAATAAAAACATTCCTTAGTGATTCAAAGAGCTTACAGATCACATGGCTAGATCAGTTTCATGCAGCACTTAAAGTATATTTGACTCATTGTACTTTACATCTTTTAGCTTTCACCAGCACATCAACATCAGAAGTCACATCCTGAGTGGCGGCCAACTTCAGGATGTGATTCAAGTTCTTGTGGGAGCCTTGAGCGCAGCTTTGTTTTATTTATACTCGTTACAGAGGAAACTTGCTCACAAAGATACGTTTATTTTAACTCTACACTGTAAAGTATGAAAATAAAGGTTACACAACCATCTCGCGGGCCGGATTTAACCCGCTTGCGGGCCGTATCCGGCCCGCGGGCCTCATATTTGACACCCCTGGTTTAAATCAATCCCAGGGTGTTAAATGTGTCGAGTGGGATACTTGTTTTAATTTTTATTGTTTTTACAGCACAAACTAATCAGCTCACGCTTGTTTCAGTAGAGGACCACAGTGACGGGAGACAGAACTCAGGGGTTGTCTCGTTATTCCAGCAAACAGACATTTTAAACAACCGTTATTAAGACTCCTTATTGAGCTCCATTTTTTGAATTAAAAGAGTCAACAACATTTTAAACCATGTTAATGAATTCAGCGGGCCAAAAAAGAACTAAAGAGAGCTCTATGCAGTGTTCTGACAGGGACAAGTGCTTTAAACATAAAAACTGCACAAGATGAGAGACAACCATCACATGTTTTTTCTGCTAATTTCACCTTTTATTCATGTTGAACCCCATTATTTTATCTTAAGAATAATCAGGGTAAAAATTAAACAAACTCATATATTTTAAACATGGAGCACACAACATTGTATTGATTGTTGGTCTGCTTGAGCCTGTACCCAGCTCCTAACAAAAGCAGTTTACGCCGGCCCTGCAGGCACCCTCATTCACTTTTAAGTGCGGTCGGTAAAACTGTGGGTATAGTTTTGGAAGCCATGACACCTAAATAGTGGTAGTCTGAGTCCATTAAGCTCTATGTGTTTTTCTCATTTTTGTGTGGCTCTCAGGAGGCCCTGGAATCGGCTATGATCAACGGCCTGTGGGGCCACGCGCTCTTTCTGGCCAGTAAAATGGGCAGCAGGTCATACACCACTGTACTGAACAGGTGAGACAACTGAGACGTGTTAAAGAGGTTCGCTGCTAGCAGTCGGCATGTTCTCCAGACTGGTGGGAAATGACAAAATTGTGACCAAGTGATGTGAGGAAGCTGGTTTGATTCACTGTCATGTGATCCTGCTGCTTCCAGCCTCCTTCGGCTCTGATTTGCGAAGTCCACCTCACACGCAGTCACGGTGATGATGTAAAAGTCAGATGACCTTTGATACCACTTTTGCGAGTGTGGTCACTTTGAAAACATCAGATGTGTGTCCGATTCAGGACCACATATGAAAGCGACCTGGGTTGGATTTGACAGAATTTGATTTGTGCAATTTGGATTGTCATAAAAAAATAAAAATCAGATGTAGCCAGAAAACAAGGATTTGTGGTGGCCAACAATTTTCCAGGGCTGGTTATGGTGCCCCCTGGCCACCCCTTGGTGGTGCCACTGAGTAGTGACTTTTACAAATTTTAATCATGTTTTTCAAGGTGGACCATAAAGTGCATTGATCAGTTCTCATGTCTGTACTTTGCACTAGCAAATACTCAAATGAGCGCACTCGTACTTTGTGTAGTCTTAATTTATCCACGGCTATTTCAGTGTGATGGAGGGGGTGGAAACCAGATGACAAAGAAAAACTCACGGTGACAAAGCTTTCTGTTATAAGATCATTTAGTTTTCTTTTTTTTTTTTTACCTGTGCAGAGACCACATTCAGTGTTTCAAATGTCTAGTTGAAATCAGATCTGCTTGTCCTTCAAGCCGAGTTGCCTGATTAAACTGCAAATACCAGTGGCTATTAACGCTTGGCTGCAGAATGTAAATCATGTGGAGTGATGCATTGCAATGCCAGTCCGGCCCTTTAATCGTACCAGTTACAGAGGTGTCATCCATTGAGAAGGCAACTAGAATAAACTTTTATACCAAGGGATGTTTTACAATTGGGAGAAGGATTCGTTGCATAACTAAACAGCCGTTTCTGAGAACTATTCATCCTGTAACCCAATCTTGAGTTTTGCAGACTATTTTTGAAATTGGTCGCGTCTGTTACGCAGCAGCAGGTGCCAGGTTGTCAGGGGGAGGAATGTCTTAAGAGATAACTGGCAGATAGCCTGGCCGATTAAGATTTGCGATTGACAGGAGGTGCAGAATGTGAGCTATCAGGGTGCTTCTGCACAAACGGACAGAAGGGATGCTCTTTAAAAAGGTTGCTCATTGTTTTAGCATACTAGCACTGCAGCTAGTCTTGGCTATAGGTGTGAAATGGCACAAACTGCTCTCTTTTTCAGGTTTACAAGCCAGCTAGCAGCTAGCGATCCCTTGCAGACTCTTTTCCAGCTGCTCTCTGGGAGAATTCCGTCTGTAGCCTTGGTAAAATGTTTGTAAAACTCACACGTACACCAGGATTAAAATAATCTGATGCTATATCAGCCAGTAAGGGTTTTAATGATCCGGTTCTGTGCCCAGAGCTGTGCAAATAAAAAGTGGGGAGACTGGAGGCCCCATCTGGCTGTAATGCTCTCCAATGAGGCAAGAGACCCTGCTGTGCAGCAGAAGGCCATCATCTCCATGGGAGACTCACTCGGTACAAACACACTCACTGATTGACGGGTTGTCATTCATGGACATGTGAGCTGATATCTGCGGTTGCTCTTCTCCATTCAGCCTCCAGAGGCCTCATCCATGCTGCTCATGTGTGTTACCTGACAGCCGGAGTTCCCTTTGGGCTGTTTACGAACAACGCAGAGAGACTGGTGCTTCTGGGCAGCAGCCACAGGTGAGCTACTCGTCCAACGTCTGCCAATCATCAGTCGGCTGCTCTGCAGCTTGTCAGACTGAGACTTTTAGCATGATTATGTCCTCCCTGTTCACTTTGTTTTAATTGCACAGTGCAGTATGACATAATTCATCCTGCACGGCCATTTTCATGACAAAATCTGGAGCAGTTTCAGTAACAACCATCTGCCATTGTGACGGTACAAGATACTGTAAATATAAAGGCAACCATGACTCTGTGCTCAAAGCTTTTGTTTATTTCTCTGATCATTTTTCCATGTCCCTAAATGCTGCCCTGCACCTTCATCAGGCTGTAGAAAAAAGGTAATTCAAATAGTGAAACTTTCCATGACGAAGACCATGTTCAGGTCCCACTTTGTTCATTTTCCCTGTCCCTACCTGTGCTACCTTTACAGGTGACACTCTGACCCCGGCTTTCCACAGCAGCCGTCAGCAGCACGTTACTGCAGCAGCACGTCATAGCTGCTGATAGGAACAGCTGTAGTCAACAGAACCTTTTCCACCGGAGCCGTCAGCAGCGCGAGTCGGCCGCGTCTCAGGAGCAGCATGTCGCGGCCTTTACGCGCCGGTTCTATTTTCTACGCGCGACGCCTCTGAAACGGGTCAAGTTCGACATTTTTGGGGAAGGAAAGACAGGAAATCGGACGCGGAAATGGAGAGAAGCTCCCGAGATTTTCAGAATAAAGAACGTACTGCCTTCCGGTTGCTTTACGTTTAAGAAAAGTTACTAACTGTGCATCCCCGTGAGAAGTTATCGCCTAGCTAGCGGTCTCCTTTGTTTTTCAGGTCCATATTGGCGATTATAAAATGGACAGAACATAAAACACAAACCATGTTGTAGTTTTCTCCTGCTTGTTGTTGTGTTTACTGACGAAGTCACTCGTGTGACTTCGTGCTCGGTCGGTGACAGCTGCTCCCCTGCTGCTTCGCGTCTCGTGGGAAGGGCCAAGCAGCAGCTAATGCGAGCAAGACGTGCTGCTGCAGTAACGTGCTGCTGACGGCTCCCGTGGAAACCCGGGGTGGAGACCATCTAAAGGCTCAGAAACCTTTTGCAGGTGTTCTGGACTTATTAGCTGATTAGAGTGTGACACTTTGAGTTTAGAATATTGAACCTTTGCACAATATTCTAATTGTCCGAGATTGTGAATGTGGGGGTTTCATCAGCTGTGAGCCGTGGTCATCACAATTATAACAAATAAAGGCTGTGACTTCTGGCTTTGTGTGTAATGAGTTTTGCATCATGTATCAGTTTCACCTTTAGAGGTGAATTGTTGAAATAAATTTGTTTTTGCACCACATTCAGATTTCTCAAGTTTCACCTGTACAGCCAGCCGCTATGAAAATGGGGCACCACAACCATACTACCTTTTAAAAGGAACTCCAGCTATGAGGACGTGTAAGCCCTAATAAGCCACAGGTTTTCTGTTGTACCAAAATATGTTGTTAGAAACACACAAAATATTACTGTTTATTTATAAATCTATAATATTTAGTAGATTTTTGGACATACGTAGGACGCCATGTTTTCCTCACGCAATGCACTCTGGGGGCGATGACGTACATTGGTTGCACTTGGACGAACAGCGTCCATCCATCCATCCATTTTCTGAACTGCATGTCCACGTAGGGTCGCAGGGGGGCTGGTGCCTATCTCCAGCAGTCAACGGGCAATCAGGCGGGGTACACCCTGGACAGAGTGCCAGTCCGTTGGAAGAATAGCTATTGACGCTAGTGTTTGTTTACGTGCTTGCGTTTACGGGCTTACAGTCGACCACGACTGCTTAAAGAGCTCACCAGAGCGGCTGGGTATAAGAAGAGGTGGAAACTAAATGCTTTACCGACCATTTTCCCACACAAGGAGCCTAAATGCCCTCGGAGAGACAAGAGACGCTCTCCTGAGCCGACAACCCGCTCCTGCAGCTGCCGCTCCTGTCATGTTGGGCGAACCATCGGACATGCCACTCGTCACGGATGACGCTGAACATTCACCTCTCCCGTCAGTAAAACAAGCAGGAAGTGTAGCAATGCAGTGTTCTCCAAATATATAATATCTGCAAAAACGATTAAAGTCGTTTCGCTGAATATCCTAATCATCTGTGAAGCACACGGCAGCTCTGGATGCTAATATTCTCCAAAATCATTCATAATTGAACACGTTTTATGGCACGATAGCTTACCGTTAACTTCTGCAGACAAAAATGTGAGCTTTCTCCCTCTCGGTTACCATGGAGACACATTTGCCGCACATGCACCACCCGTTTTGTCCTGCACTCGCTTCATCCCGCCCTTCTTGCTCTTCATTTTGATGCTCATTTTGTGAGACATCGTCACCGACGTCCTCATTGATGTTTCACTCTGGTTCAAAGTGAAAAGGCTGAACAGATGACATGTTGATGTCACTGAACTGTCACTACAGGGTCCCAAAGCCGGCCGGTGCAACCGACGTACAACCAAATGACGTCACTACCCAGAGTGCAGTGCGACACTAACAACAATGGCGACCTACAAGTTAAGCTACATTTACAAATTTTATAAAAATGAAGACATTAAGAAGTTTTTTTTACACCACTTTAATATAATTGATAGTAACATTTATCTTTTAAGAACCACAAAGTTTTGTAACCTGGGTTCCTTTTAAGTTTTGTGCACTTCTTAAATCGTAGTGAGTCCATTGTGCACTCTGACCAATAATGAAGAGCTAAGATAATTAGTTTATGGTTATGCAACCGTCATATCTTATACTAATATTAGATCATGAAAATTTATTTTTTTTTTGCTTTTCCTATTGATTAGCAACCATTAGATAACATTTTATGATTAACTCCCCGTAAGAACCTTTATTTCTCTTCTGTCCAGGGTCAAAGGAGCCTAAATTCGATAGGCTGAGGTTTTGGATCTGCTGTTTTCAGGACATTCAAAACGATCAGATTGAGCTGTGACTTTTCAGTAGGCCATGCATGGACTGGAATGTGATTTTCCTGCTTTTGTTTTGTCTTCTAGGCAAACGTTTGGATGCTTTGCCACAAATTCTGCCATCCAGTGCACAGAGTTGTACGAGTACAGCCAGGCACTCGGAAGCAAACACTTCACAACACCGTCCCTTCAGGTGGGTTACGTGTATCGGAGCTGCCTCAGATGATAAAAAATCCTAAAACTGATGTTTAGAATCTTTCAGTACCATAAACATTTATTTATTTACGTGTGTGTTCAGGTGTATAAGTTCCTGTATGCCTGTCGGTTGTTGGACTTCGGACTTTCCTCTCAGGCCTTTCATTACTGTGAGGTGGTTGGAGGGGCCCTCCTGAAGCAGAGGGAGCCTGACTTTGTGCTGACAGCAGAGGTCATTAAGGTCGGTGCATGTACTCGGTACAGAATGTTCTTCATATCTGGGTGGTGATCTGTCAAATCAAGTGAGCATGGATCTGCTGTATGCCTTTTCTCTTGTAGCTGTCGGACAGACTGAGACATTCAGAGGGTCAGTACGGCGAAACCGTGTTAAGTGGAGCTCTGCGGGAACCAGAGTGGCTGCACAGGTTACGCACACGGCATGGAAGTTTACAGGTGACTGGCTCTTTTTCATCATATTTTTATTTACATCACTTTATCTGCAAAGGAAGACATTTAGCCTCAATTCAGTTCACCAGGGAAACAAACAGCTGATGTGGGAATTTTTAGTGGACCTCAAAGTTCTGGCAGGAGTTCTGACAAACACAGTGGATGTAAACCTTTAGACACTTGAAAACCAACCAATGTTTTGAAGTAGAACCCGATTGTGTCACATTCACTCGCTCGATGTTTGACACGTTCACGCAAATTGTGTGCACAAGTTTTGGCACTTTAGGAACACCATTGAACAATGCCTTCATCCCATCTCACCCAGATTATTGTAAATCACATTATGCAGGTCTCAATCAGTCAGTTTCCAGAGATAAAGTAGAAACAACACATTGTCTCTTTTAAATAGGAAAATGTCACACCAAGGTTCCCGACAGAGGAGTGACAGGAAGAACCCATGTGAAGTTTAGTGTGTTGGTTCGTTCTCTTCTACTAGATTTCAACAACTCATCTTGACATGTTGTTCTCACGATATTAAAACAGGACAGTAGTTCTATGAAATCCATTGACCACCTGTTAGCTGTTCTGA
>NC_091756.1:57943840-58093840 GCF_043380555.1 Nothobranchius furzeri | reverse complement strand
ACTTTTTGCTGTGTTAAAAAATGAACCAATTAATGTAGTTACATGAAATAAACATAACCCTGAAAAGAGTCAACGTCACATGGACGTGCAGATCATGTCTATATTGAGTCCATGTTGTCGTTCTTTTTTAAAACACACAAACCGGCTGCCGTCGGCGAAACTGTAGCGTCAATAACAGGTTACAAAACCATTTGTGTGTTTTAAAAAAGAACGACAACATGGAATTAGAAATAACGCACAGCAAGAACACACCTAAGATGTCTATGTTGAGTCCATCAATCCAGACCACATCAGTAGGACGTCCAGACTCGGTCTTTGCACGGACAAAAGATCCTCTGTCAATTAATACTTGTGTTCTAAAAATGCCATTCAAACTTTTTCTCAATAATTCTCATTTCCTTCTGATTTTTATATTTTTTTCTGAGTGGTTTTAATACACCAACAATGAAAACAATGGCTTCGAAGGGTAATAATTGATTCCACAAAATTTTTTTTTGTGTATTTTGAACCTTCAGATGCTGGAGCTCAACATCAGTCAAACGAGTCAGCAGGACATCCCTGCAACTGCAGAGGGATCCGAAGAGCCCATTGAGACCCCTAAAGAGGTAGGTAAATCACCCCTTATAGTAACAGCTGTTGTGTTGTAAAATTACAATTTTTGTGCTTCGGCAGAGCCCAAAGACAGGATGGTTCAGACAATGGTTTAGATCTAAAACCAGCGATGCCCAGAAGGAAACGATGGAGCAGAAAGCAGCTCAGACAGTAAGATTCCAGCTGATGTCAAATGTCACTTTAAAGCCAGTTTGGTCTGAGTGATGTAAGATGTTTGTGGGTGTCAGTCGTTGGATCCCTCCCCCTCGGCTGGCTTCTCTTCTCCCCCTCCACCTGCAGGCCCCCCTCCTGGTGCATTTCCATCAGCGCCCTCTGCTGCCGGGATAAATCCTTTCTCAAGGAAAGCAGGTGACCACACACACACACACACACACACACACACACACACACACACACACACACACACACACACACACACACACACACACACACACACACACACACACACACACACACACACACACACACACACACACACACACACACACACACACACTAGCAGGAGCAGTGTCACCTCTGTGGTGCTGCAGTTTACACGTGTTGCATGTGACTGTGTCCAGTTCCAGTCATGATATGATGTTTCAGTTCTTTTGCGCTGAAATTTGAAACATTGAAAAAGTTAGCTGCCAACAGCGATGTTCAACCTTTATTTAGCTCAGTGAGTGTGTTTTTCACAGGCCAGCAGCTGGGGTAGGAGCGCTACCTCTAAAGCAGGTAAAGTTCCTGCAGGATGAACACATTTGGTTCCTTGGATGTAAATGAGCTCACTTTAAACTTCCATGTATGTTTCTAGGGCGATGCCGCTCTGAACCAGAATTCAGGACTTTCACGATTTAACCGAGCTTGGATGGACAACGCTGACGTTCTCGTTCGGGGGGTGCTCTTTCAGGCCCCCTGCAGAGGAGCCACCGTCAGGTTGAATGTAGGATACAGAAATACTTGCAACTCATATTCCGCCGACTAAGACAGCTGAGGTGTGCTTCCTAAAAGCTGATGGTGGGAAATTTCCAGGAGGTGCAGAACCTATTTGGGGAGGGGGATAGCTTTACTCACCGCAGTGACCATTTTTATACCAAGGATGCAGCTAGAGTCAGGGCTCACTCATGCACCCTAAATGGAGATTTCATTTCCTAACGTGTTTTTTCTTGCTTCCACAAACTTTTAACTAAAAATAAAAATCCACAAGCTTCACTGTGTGGACGTTTATCATCATTTATTTAAAACCATCTGCATTTATATTAATGCTTGTTGTGGTTATTACAAGCTGAGAGTTTCAGTCTCTGTGGATGTGGACTGAGTGATTTTGCATATTGTAAATGTGCAGATAATCTGAAAAGCAAGTTCTCATGCCGTCACTCTGCCAAAATGTAAGAATGCAAGTGTGGGGAACCTCAGGGAGAACAGGGAGGATCCTCTGACTGGCAAGTGACCAATAAGCTGTTTGCTTTCATTTGCCAACAGATATTTAAAGAGCCAAACTGTTTATGTGTTCATGATTTTTGCTGCTTTTATGTGGAAAAGCTATTTATTAGTCTTATATGACAGTATACAATATTCTGCTATAAACCACTTGTTTTTTATGTTTTGCTTCCAAACAGCCAGACTTTTGACTCTTCTATTTTTCTGATGCTAATTTTGTTTTTCACTCACTCATGGACGTAATTTTGGGGGGGACAGGGGGGGACATGTCCCCCCCCCCCCCCCCACACACACTTTTTCCAAAGTCAAGCTTTGACCCCTGCACTTTTTACCAACCAAAAACAATATTACGCTATATTAAATTGACACTGGTTGAGCTCTAGGACCAAGCAGAAAACAACCATTTGTGTTGAAGCCTGTTTCCCATTAGAACATACTGTAAAGATACCCCCCCCCCCCACACACACACACTTCTAAAGTGAAAATTACGTCCTTGCACTCACTTCCTGTCCAGTTTTTGTAACCGAAACCGTATTGTAACCATTTCAGCGCTGTGGGCGGTGTGTGGTGAAAAAGTACAAGTTTTTTGTGTATCAGCCTGTTAAAGACATGAACAGCCATATTTGGCCACATTTAGCAACGGCTAAGATTTTCAACAATAAATATGTGTTATCAGATCCAAATAAAGATATTTGTAAATGTAAAACGAAATATGATACAGTAGTAGTAAACAAAATGCCCATCCGTCTACCCTAAAGCAGAAGTAACCAAACAATTACAGGGTTAGGAGACCCTGCATACAACAACCCTGTGAAGGTTACAGTGTGTGAGTTTGTCATAAAGCCGAGACCAGAGACAGGAACTCTGACGAGTGACCCATGTTTAAAGAAATCTCACCATCAAAGGGGCTTGGGCGTTAGTTAGGTGTTACCCTGATTATGATTGAGCAAGACTTCTGTTTAACAAAAATCTGAATTATATGTTAGCTACATATTTGGATTTAGATTACAACTTTTAGATGTAGCTCTTTCAAAAACGATGTTTAACCTCTATTTTAATGAGTTTTAACGTGTTTACAATTGACAAATTGTCAAAAAATACAATTTAAAAGAGCGTTGGTCTTTTTATCAATCCAATCCAATCCAATCAATCAATCAATCATCAATCAATCAATCACTCAATCAATCAATCAATCAATCAATCAATCAATCAATCAATCAATCAATCAATCAATCAATCAATCAATCAATCAAAGCTTTATTAATATACAGCGCCTTCCACAACCCTTTCCGGGCACCCATGGTGCTAGAACACACTGTGAAAAGACATATAGTCATAAAAAGAGAAGTTAAAACGTAGAACATAAAACGTAGAGCATGAGGCTAAGGGATAAAACAATGGATAAAAGCGCCCTAACAAGAAATAAAACAGCAATTAAAAACAAGAACTAAAAATAACATAAAAGCAAACCGACTTCAAACATGTTCTGGAAACGCTAATCGACAAAAAAGAGTTTTTCAGTCGACTCTTAAAAACCGGCAAAGAGGCAGACTGAATAATGATCAGAATCCGACCACTTTAAAGAATTTACAAAAACAGTGGCTGCTTGGAAGCAAAATAACAAAAAGTGAAACATTTTTTGTTAACTCTATTGACTCATTTGCAAGACTACAATGATGCATAAAGTGTATGTGTTTGCATAGATGCTTGTATTCTAAGGAACAGGGTAAAATGTAATAATAATAATAATAATAATAATAATAATAACAACTTAAATTTTGTGTGTTTTTTTTAATCATAAGATGCCATCATCTTCCCTCAGTGGTTGTTCTCTAGAAACTGTTTGATTTTGTTTTTCTTCTCTGGATTTAGAAAAATAATAAACACACATTCAATACATACAACCGCCAAAAAAGAGCTGTGATGCCAAAAGAGACGTTTCACTTAGAGTAGAGCGAGTGACAACATGGCAGGTGTTGGATCCTTTTACGATTAGTCTGCAGAAGCCAAGTGTGAGTGGCCAAGAATCCAGCGCACACGAACAATATACCAGTCACTGCATTCAGCCTGTCAGTAGTGTGCCAGTTCATTCACACCCAACACTGGATCATTTAAAGTCATCAGATTCCAAAAGCAGCACTCTGAAAGAGCTACTTGTTCATATTCTACATATAAATGTTAACTTTTTTATTCCTGCTCCACTACATACACTAAACACAAGCTGCTCTTATTTTCTAATTATAATTAAAAAAAATGTGACTTTTAACATTTGGATTCAAACAAATTAAAACCTGTACTTAGAAAATTGTATTTTATTGGTATTTGTGAAATCAATTGTCTTCTAAAATAATGTGCTAGCATCCCATATACAGGCATACAAAACAATGACAGTGTTATTACATACTTGCTATTTTATCCACTGGTTTAAATCCACATCTAACACACAGCCTTTGTATAATGTTCACTTTGATTCAAAGTGATAATCAAAAACAGTTATGATGGTAGATAATGTTAAAATATGGTAGTTTTGACCACATCAGAGAGGAATTTATGACTCTTCACCAACTGCAGCATTATACCGATAAAACACACATCATCCTGGGTGCAACTTTGCTTTTATGTCCTACATGTGAAAAGCATCAAAAACACTACAGTTTGTTGCTGCTGGTGTTTATGGGGTGCCATTTGTAAAGTCAAACAGTCATAATCAAACAGCAATATTTTTGGTTATTTAGCATATCATAAGAGAAAAAAATTGGGAGTTCAATTTTTCGAAGTCATATTTTCACCATGTTATTCATACATTTATAAATGTTAAAGTTTCCAAATAAATATTTAGTTAGCAAGCTAAATATTTAATTTGTAGTTAAATATTTATTTTGCAAACTAAATATTTAGGTCTGATCTAAATATTTAGTTTGTAAAAGAATTATTTAATTCACTAACTAAATATTCAATTTACTAATTAAATATTTATTTTGGAACTAAATATTTAATTTGTAAATAAAATATTTATTTTATTTATTCTTCTTCAGCCAACACGTCGGACATGTTCAGAAAAATAGAACCGGAGATAAAACAAGTTCTGGTTCGGAGCAAGAGTTTATAAAGAAGTTAGCGAGATCCAGCATTTATTTTGGTAACCAACTTCCGCTTATTGGCAAGCGAATCTGCATATTAGCTAAATGTTTAAGTACCAGCTAAATATTTATTTTCCACGATGTTATTTAGCTCCACACTATATTTTATATTTTTCGGTCAGACTTAAATATTTATTTCTCAAATACTGATTTTGCAAACTAAATGTTTAGCTCCAAAATAAATATTTAGCTGGGATCTGAATATTTATTTCGGAAAATAAATATTTAATTTACAAATTAAATATTTAGTTCAAAAATAAATATTTAATTAGTAAATTAAATATTTAGTTAGTGAATTAAATAATTATTTTACAAACTAAATATTTAGATCAGGCCTAAATATTTAGTTTGAAAAATAAATATTTAACTACAAATTAAATATTTAGCTTGCTAACTAAATATTTATTTGGAAACTTATAACATTTATAAATGTATGAATAACATGATGAAAATATGACTTCAAAAAAGTGAACTCCCAATTTTTTCTCTTATGGTATGCTAAATAACCAAAAATATTGCTTTTAGATTATGACAGTTTGACTTTACAAATGGCACCCCATAGATGATACATAATCTTGCATAAAAAGCATAGTTGTCTTCTGCATAATCAACATCGATGGAAGGGTAAAAGCTTTTTAAGTAATTTTTTTGTAAATAGCTCTGAAAATGTTGAGCCCTTTTAAGGCTGCATCGACAGACACTGATCTTGGCTGAACTCCTTACAGTTAGGCCATCAGTGACCTCAGAGGAAATTAAGATGATAGTTATGATAGATGCACAAAACATAATTTATAATGGCAGAAAATCTCTTTGAATTAACTTAATTACCTGATTTGGTCAGAGATGCTCCTTTAAAGGAAAGTCACGGAATCAGAAACCAAAAATATTCCTTAATACCTAAAATGCAAAGAAGACAACCTGTGTGTGTCATCAATTGCATTACAGTTGTGGACAGAACTGTTGGTACCCTGTAGTCAGTGAAAAAAAACAACACAATGGTCACAGAAATAACTTGAATCTGACAAAAGTAATAATAAAATTTCTTCGTCTTCGTATTCGTCTTCCTCCGCTTATCCGGGTCCGGGTCGCGGGGGCAGCATCCCAACTAGGGAGCTCCAGGCCGTCCTCTCCCCAGCCTTGTCCACCAGCTCCTCCGGCAGGACCCCAAGGCGTTCCCGGACCAGATTGGAGATGTAACCTCTCCAACGTGTCCTGGGTCGACCCGGGGGCCTTCTGCCGGCAGGACATGCCCGAAACACCTCCCCGGGGAGGCGTCCAGGAGGCATCCTGACCAGATGCCCAAACCACCTCAACTGGCTCCTTTCGATCCGGAGGAGCAGCGGTTCTACTCCGAGTCCCTCCCGAATGTCCGAGCTCCTCACCCTATCTCTAAGGCTGAGCCCGGCCACCCTACGGAGGAAACTCATTTCTCCTCCTTGAACCGTCACCTTATCGTGGTGGAGGAGTTTGAGTGCCCTAATGATCCTAGGAGCTATGTTGTCTGGGGCACTTAGTGCCCCTGGTAGGGTCTCCCATGACAAATTGGTCTTAGGTGAAGGGTGAGACAAAGAACGGTTCGAAGGATCTTTCATGGCGGTTAAAACGAAGAGTCGGAGTACCCGGCCCGGAGGGTTACCGGGGTCCCACCCTGGAGCCAGGCCTGGGGTTGGGGCCCGTGAGCGAGCGCCTGGTGGCCGGGCTTTCGCCCATGGGGCCCGGCCGGGCCCAGCCCGAACCGGATACATGGGCTCGTCCAACTGTGGACCCACCACCCGCAGGAGGAACATGAAGGGTCCGGTGCAATGCGAATCGGGTGGCAGACCAAGGCGGGAGCCTTGGCGGTCCAATCCCCGGACAAGAAAACTAGTAATAAAATTTCTATGAAATTTTAACCAATGAAAGTCAGACAATGCTTTTCAACCAAGCTTCAGCAAAATTATAAAAAAAAAAATAAAATAAAATCATGGAAATGGCCTGAACCAAAATGATGGTGCCCCTGTCGGTACAAGATCTGCTCAGGTGTAAGATCGGCTCGGGTTCCGTCGACTGCCCATGACGTCAAAGTAGTTGATTGGCTGAACATGAACCTTACGGAATTACGTAATCATGTTACGTTGTTATCATGTTACGTTGTTATCACGTTACGTTGGTCCAGGCAAATCTTTCTGTTGGAAAGATGGAAAACTTTTACAAAGAAATCCATCATTAACTCTTTGAAAATACACTTTTAGCATAGAGCTGCATGTATATTAGGGCTGAACGATTAACTGCATGTGCAGTTAAATTGCGATGTGACAAAAGGAGATTTTCTAATCGTAAAGGCTGCAATTTGGCAGCGAGTGGTTAGCGCAATGCTAATATACGTGGAAAAACCCTTATGCTAATGCTAATATCACCAATTACATTCTTACAAATTATGAATTGGAAACGTGTGAAATGATTACATTTGGAGTCTAATAGAAAGTAAAACTACCATCAATCAAATAAGTACAGACAGGTATTTTAGTAAAGCCAGAAAACTTTTAACTCCAGAGTTTTGGCTAGCAGCTATGAGCGTAACTGAACTACTCATGGACAAGACGTCAAAAACTCTAAACACAAAATACTTCAATAAACGGGACACACTTCTTTCCTGCAAATACATTTCACAGGTGTTGCTAATACCTATGATCCTTCAAGGGATGTGCTCAAAGAGGAGTTCAACTTTATGAATACAATATAGTGTTTTATTTTACAAATACCATTATAAACACAAACTTACATCTTAAGAAACATTATTTTAATAATGAAACTGCTAAATTCTTTCCAACAGTATAGATGTGTAGTGTATTTTGTCCGAGTGGGTTTGCCGTACTTTGACGTCATCGGCAGTCGAAGGACCCCGAGCCGATCTTGCACCCGAGCAGATCCTGTACCGACACCCCTAGAAGTGACTGTGACTTCAGGTAGTTGTTTGGTGACACGGTGTTTGCTGAACTCAACATGGACCAGAGGAAGTGAAAGAAAGAGTTTTCACAGGAGATTAGAAATAAAATGATAGACAATCATGTTAAAAGTAAAGGTTATAAGACCATCTCCAAACAGCTAGCTGCCCCTGTGACTACAGTTGCACATATTATTCAGAAATTTCAGATCCATGGGACTGTAGACAACCTCCCTGGATGTGCCCACAGGAGGAAAAATTGATAGTAAATCAAAGAGATGAATAATCCAAATGGTAATAAAAGAGCCCAGAAAAACATCTAAAGAGATCCAATGTGAACTTCAAGCTCAAGGAACATCACTGTCAGATTTCACTATTCATCCTTGTTTGAGCCCAAGTGGGCTACATGGGAGACGACCAATGAGGACACCACTGTTGAAAGCAAATCATAAAAAAGCCAGACTGGAATATGCCAGTCTACATGTTGACAAGCCACAAAGTTTCTGGAAGAATGTCCTATGGACAGCTGAGACAGAAATGGAACTTTTTGCCAAGGCACATCAGCTCCATGTTCACAGACAGTAAAATGAAGCATATCAAGAAAAGAACACTGTCCCTACTGTGAAACATGGAGTAGGCTCTGTTATGTTCTGGGGCTGCTTTGCTGCATCTGGCACAGGGTGTCTTGAATGTGAGCAGGGTACAACGACATCTCAAGACTATCAAGGGATTCTACAGAGAAATGTACTGGCCAGTGTCAGAAAGCTTGGTCTCAGCTGCAGGTCATGGGTCTTGCAACAGGACAATGACCCAAAACACACACCTAAACACACCCAAGAAAGGCTAAGATGAAAACATTGGACTATTCTAAAGTGACCTTCTATGAGCCCTGACCTCAGTCCTATTGAGCATCTTTGGAAGGAGCTGAAACGTGTCGTCTGGAAAAGGCACCCTTCAAGCCTGACACCACTGGAGCAGTTTGCTCAGAGGAGTGGGCCAAAATACCTGCTGAGAGGTGCAGAAGTCTCATTGGCAGTTACATGAATAGATTGCCTCAAAAGGTTTTGCAACTAAATATTAAAGTTTGGGTACCATAATTTTTGTCCGGGCCTGTTCCATGAGTTTATTTTTTTTATTATTCATTTGAAGCATGGTTGAAAAGCAAAGTCTGACTTTAATTGATAAAATTTAATACAATTTTTATTTATTATTACTTTTGCTGATATTTCACCCCATAATGTTGTCTAATAAAATTAGAATACAAAAGCTATTAAACTCAGCACCATAGAGAAGAAAGGGAGAGTTTTTAACTCAACATACATATTTATAAATAAATTGTGGTGCCCCCTGACCCGAGTTGGGCCTGTTGTCTTTGACACTATCCAGAGCTACGGAGCAGACGACACGTTGTGGTAGATCACTGCCCGTCTTTAATCAAGTTCACACACTTTTTTCTTTGTGTTCGATCACATGCTGTGCAAGCTTTGTGGCACACAGGAACGATTTGTCACACTGCACACAAACGAAAATCCTCCCAGCACAAGTCTGCTCCTGGTGAAGCTTCAGCTGAGCCAGGTGGCTGAAGTTTTTGCTGCAGCCGATGCAGCTGTGGGGTTTCTGATTGTTGTGGATAAACTGGTGACGAACCAGACGGGAGGCCATGGCGAACGCCAAGCCACAGTCGGTGCACTTATAAGGGCGCACTCCGCTGTGAATGGCCTCGTGCTCTGTTAGGTTGGAAGATTTTGTGAAACACTTGGAGCACACGGAGCAAATGTACGGGCGCACTCCCATGTGGATTTTTTGGTGCTCTGCCATGCGACTGGCAAGGGCAAATGCTTTTCCACAGTCGGGGCAGGAGAAGGGCCTCTCCCCCAGGTGCTTCCTCTCATGGCGCTTCAGGGAGAGGGGCTTGTTGAAAGTCTTGCCGCAGTGTGTGCAGGGGAACGGTTTGTTGTTGGTGTGCATGTTTCTTTCATGCTTCCGCAGATCAGAGGAGCGGATAAAATCCTTCCCACAAGTGTCACAGGTGTAGGGCTTCTCACCCGTGTGCGTGCGGATATGCTTGCGGTAATCTGAGGACCAGATGTATGTCTTAGCGCAGAAAGGACAGTGATACGGCCTCTCACCAGTGTGCAGACGCTTGTGCTGCTGCAGCGTGCCCTGATGCGAGTAAGCCTTGCCACATATATCACACACATGTGGCTTGAGGCCCGTGTGGGTTTGTAAGTGACTCTGTAAGTTGCAGAGCTTCTTGAAAGCCCATTGGCAATGTGTACATTTGAAGGGACGATCCTCAGCGTCGATCAATCCCCGTCTTTTCATGGCCACCAAAAACTGAGAGACTTTGTCTTCTTTGCTTTTTTTGGGACAGTTCTTATCAGACGGGCTTTTTCCATTTCGGATTTTGGTCTCGCTTATATTTTTGTTTGCAGAGCACTTCTCAGGATTTAAGTCTTTGAGATTAGGAGTCCTCTTTTGGCCCAAAACTTCATTTTGGCTCTTTATGTGTGAGATGGAGCTTCTTTCCTTCTGATTTGAAGTCTCGTTATTATCGGCAAAAACGGTGTTGGTCTTGGCTCCAGAGTCGTCTTGCTTGTCACTTGCTTCTAATTCCTCTGCAGGTGAAAGCTGAGCAAACTTTGACACCAGAGACCAGTTTGGCGTTAGAGGGTTCAGGTAGTGGATTCCATTATCACAGTTCTCTGTTGGTGAGCCCACATCTATTCCAACTTCGCCAAGTATAGAGTCACTTTTCACAATGTGACTTTTGGCTTTCATGAGTCCATCTGTCAGGAAATCAAGTCTTTCTTCGCATGTCCTTGTACCTCTTTTCCCAACAGCTGTTCTGTTAGACATCTGCAGGATAACAGAACATTTTTTTATTTTACTACTCTGGCACACAGACCATGAGTGAACCAGTTCACCGCAGCATGAATCATTATCTTTGCAATGTGAAATGACCCCCTGAATAAAACCTTAACAAAAACACATTTCTACAAAAATAAAATGCACATTGGATTCTAGTTTAATACATCTCATTGAGTAACGTACCCTTCAGTCTTTATTCAGGCAGGTCAAGTCCAACAGATGCCACAGAGATATACTAACCTGAGGTCTTGACTGACTTTGGGAAAGACGTCTGGCGGACTTTGTGGGCGGAGTTTGGCAGCAGCCGTCTCCGGGTCAGCATCTATCCTGCAAGTCAGCAGCAGCAAGGCAGGCTCACTTTACCTCCTTGTCACTCAGCTCACCAGCTGTTTGCACAACCTTTTTAGTCACACGCCATTCAGACACATAAACCTTTAACTTTACAGTGGTTAACTACAAGACAGAGCATCCCACTGACTGATTTTTAAAAGAAATCCACAACAAAAAATAATGAAAAATAAAAAACAAATAAAAAATATCCCACAAAATCCTGTCTCACATTACCAAAATACTGAGAGGAATCTTTAGTGAACCGGAGAGACAAAACGGCAACTTTGTGAAAGTTTACATTTCATTTTATTATGTAATTTGAAACATCTCTGGTTTATTTGCTGTCTGTTTGTTTTAGGAATGGCTCATATGGCTTATGATTGGCATCTTATTGGGGGCAGTATGACAAATCAAGCAGTTATTTCCAGTTATAATATTAATTACAGCAGCCTTGAATCTTATGGTGCATTATATCTATTCATTACAGACAGAGGAATCAAATTCAGAATGGAGGAAAGCAGCATAGCTATTTATTAAGGTGCTTTGCTTTTATCAGTTAGGTCTTTATCTCTTTTTGACAGGTACCAGTCATTAGTTCTGCTTTATTAGATCAGTTTTAGAGCATCCATCCATTTTCTTTGCCCGCTTATCCACACAGGGTTGCAGGTGCCCATCTCCAGTCTCTGGGCAAGCAGGCGAGTTACACCCTTGACAGGTTTCCAGGGCAAGTCAGACACACAGGACTAACAAGCATGCACACACAGACTCACACTTAAGCACAATTTAGAGAATCCTGTCAACCTGACATGATATTTTTGGGCTGTGGGAGGAGCCAGTGCACCCAGAGGGAGCCCACGTGCACGGGGGAGCATGCTGGTTTCTTGCAGGGAGGTAAATTCAGGACCTCATTGCTGCCAGGCAACATCACTAACCACTGCACCACTGTGACGCCCAGTTTTAGAACATTTCAATCAATTTCAAGGTCAATGGCTGCAAACTCCCCTCCATACAGGACCTTTACACCTCCAGGACAGTGACTCGCTCCCATCTGGCAGGAGGTTCCGATCCATTCGGACCAGAACCTTTCACTGCAAGAACAGTTTCTTCCCTTCTGCAGTTGGACTCATGAATAACAATCCTAGAGCCCTAGGATTCTAATCACTTGGTTTTAGTCACAAGACCCTGGGTTGTTTGTACCTGTACTGACCCACTCTGATTAGTACATACACTCTAATTGTTGCCAATTTATATTATTATTTTATCATGATTATAATCTTACTTCCTATATTTGCTTATCTCTTATTTTTATCTTTCTCTTTGCACCAAGTACTGCAGCAATTTCCTAATGTGGTGATTTCTCTCATGTATGGCAATAAAACCCTTCTGATTCTGAAACCTAATTTGAAATATTAAGCAGTTCATGTAAAAACCACTAGATGTCGCTATGCCACCATTGTTTATCTGAGCGGCTAACTGGAAAAAATCAGATTTTATTTGGCCAATGGAAATTTGAATAATTAACTCCTCTAATTGAGGAAATATGTGTTGCTGTCCTCAATCCTCAACACTCCATCGTTCCACATACGTGACAGATTATATGCTGAACACATTTATCAAAAGTGTGTATAAATTTTGTCTAATTTTAGCACGAAATTAATTATATACAGCATGTTCTGTGATGTTATTACAAATGAAAATGCAGGTTCCTTTACACTAATTAATCTCAGTTCAAATGATCTGACAGTGGGAAAGGACTTTAGTTTTTTGTGTGTGGTTGTCAACTGAAAGCTGTCACAATATGGCTGTTGAGGATGAGGTGACCTTACGTAATGTCCTCACAGTGACGTTAAATGTGAACCTGGGTGCAGAAGCTACACCAACAAATATCTGAGGAGCGTCACCCAAAATCCCATTTGGGATTCACAAGGTTGTTGTTTAGTTTGCGTTTTTACCAAACCACCATAAGGAACTTTGTGAACTCGCAAAAGACAAAAGAAGAAATAGTTTAAGGTGAATTCAAGAACTTCAAACTGTACTTTCATAATGATGCAGACTGAATCAAGTTTGAATGTAACTGAAAAGAGTTCAGTTATAAAAAAAAAAAGCTGCATAATCTGTGTAAGCTTTGCTCAGACTTTGGGCATGAATGATTATTGTATTCACTCATTTTAGTCACTCTCTCAAACTGCACAGCAAAACTGCTGAGTCATTCTTGGGTTTCATTGATTTCACGGAGGAGTAGACAGTCTTAATTCAGAACGTAACGGACGTGGGAATTTTCCATGGGCCTCCGATCCCTCAAGGATTTTTTTTTCTTCCCAAATTCTACCCTAAGGGCCATAATCCCATGTAACACCACTTCATTTGAAGTTGAGGCATATTTAACCATTAGTCAAAGATAACACAAGTAAACACAAAATGCAGGTTTGAAATTATGGTTTTTATTATTTAGTGAGAGAATTGAATCCAAACCTACATTGCCCTGTGTGAAAAAGTAATTGCCCCCCCCCCCCCTTGTTAAAAAATAATCCAACTGTGGTGTTTCACACCTGAGTTCAATTTCTGTAGCCACCCCCAAGCCTGATTACTGCCACACCTGTTTCAATCAAGAAATCACTTAAATATGAGCTGCCTGACACAGAGAAGTAGACCAAAAGCACCTCAAAAGCTAGACATCATGTCAAGATCCAAAGAAATTCAAGAACAAATGAGAACAAAAGTAATTGAGATCTATCAGTCTGGTAAAGGTTATAAAGCCATTTCTAAAGCTTTGGGACTCCAGCGAACCACAGTGAGAGCCATTATCCACAAATGGCAACAACATGGAACAGTGGTGAACCTTCCCAGGAGTGGGTGGCCGACCAAAATTACCCCAAGAGCGCAGAGACAACTCATCCGAGAGGTCACAAAAGACCCCAGGACACATTCTAAAGAACTGCAGGACTCACTTGCCTCAATTAAGGTCAGTGTTCACGACTCCACCATGAGTAAGACACTGGGCAAAAATGGCCTGCATGGCAGATTTCCAAGACTCAAACCACTGTTAAGCAAAAAGAACATTAGGGCTCGTCTCAATTTTGCTAAGAAACATCTCAATGATTGCCAAGACTTTTGGGAAAATACCTTGTGAACTGATTAGACAAAAGTTGAACTTTTTGGAAGGCAAATGTCCCGTTACATCGGGTGTAGAAGTAACACAGCATTTCAGAGAAGACAGAACACACACACACACACACACACACACACACACACACACACACACACACACACACACACACACACACACACACACACACACACACACACACACACGACAAAGTAATGTGTCTATAGTTATATTGTGATTTATTAGTAAATATTCTATTTGGTGAGAGATAAACTTTATTTTATTTATCCTAGTGGATCTATAATTAAACGGATAAACTAGCAGTAGCATATCCAACGTCAAGGAAAGCAAAAGGTTATTATCAGGAGAGGGAGAATGTTTAAGTGGTTAGCAGCAGTGTGCTAGACGATGGCCCCCTCCATGAGGCCACCACAACTCAGCAGAACATCACTGTAGCTTCTTCTGGGGAGAAAAACACTTAGAGAGAAATTAAAGTTAACAACTGAAATAGCAGAA
Source organism: Nothobranchius furzeri (assembly GCF_043380555.1). NCBI lineage: Eukaryota > Metazoa > Chordata > Actinopteri > Cyprinodontiformes > Nothobranchiidae > Nothobranchius > Nothobranchius furzeri. The sequence continues at coordinate 58,078,923 of NC_091756.1, read as the reverse complement.
ACTAATACAGTTAAAGAGCAGACTGTAAAAGAAAGTAGTAGAGTGTGAAAAGTGGTCAGTGCATCCTAAAGCAGTCTAAGCCTATAGCAGCATAACTACAGAGATACCTGGATAATCTATCCTATTTAGATGGAGGCATGTTGGAGGCAGGGCAATGGAGAGCCCGTCTTTACCGACTGTACACTCCACCTCCCTCTACTCCCCCACTTGTCCAGATTTAGGCTAACATCAGATTTTAACCATAGGCCCTATCAAATAAAAATGTTTTAAGCCTAGTCTTAAAAGTAGACAAGGTGTCTGCCTCACAGACTAAGGCTGGGAGTTGGTTCCACAGGAGAGGAGCCTGATAACTAAAAGATCTGCCTCCCATCCTAATTTTAGATATTCTGGGAACCACCAGTAAACCTGAAGTCTGAGAGCAAAGTGCTCGGTTAGGAACGTATGGAACAATCAGATCACTGATGTATGATGGAGCTTGATTATTAAGAGCTTTATATGTGAGAAGAAGGATCTTAAAATCTATTCTGAATTTAACAGGTAGCTAATGTAGGGAAACTAAGACAGGAGAGATATGATCTCTCTTTTTAATTCTCATCAGAACTCTAGCTGCAGCATTTTGGACAAGCTGAAGACTTTTAACTACATTCTGTGGACTTCCTGAGAGTAATGAATTACAGTAATCCAGTCTTGATGTATTAAATGCATGAACTAGTTTTTCAGCATCACTCATGGAAAGTATGCTTCTAATCTTAGCAATATTCCGAAGGTGGAAAAAGGAAATCCTGCAAACCTGTTTAACCTGGGATTTGAATGACATGTCCTGGTCAAAGATAACACCAAGGTTCCTTACTTTGTTCTCTGAGATTAATGTAATGCCATTCACGTCAGGTGATTGACTAAGCAATTTCCTTTTCTGGATTTCTGGTCCAAAGATGAGAACTTCCGTCTTGTCTTGATTTAAAAGCAAAAAGTTTAGAGTCATCCAATTTTCTATGTCCTCAAGACAAGCCTGTAATCTACCCAACCGATTAGGTTCATCAGGGTTAATGGATAAATATAGCTGAGTATAGTCAGCATAACAGTGGAAGTTTATCCCATGCTGTCTAATGATTTTACCAATTGGGAGCATATATATATATATAGTAAAAAGAATTGGTCCAAGCACTGAACCATGTGGTACTCCACTAATAACCCTGGAGTATGAAGAAGATTTGTCATGTACATTTACAAAAATAAATCTATCAGACTGGTAGGATTCAAACCAGCCTAGCGCTGTTCCTTTGATCCCTACAACATGTTCAAGTCTTTCTAAAAGAACATTGTGATCAACTGTGTCAAAGGCAGCACTGAGATCTAACAAGACTAGAACAGACACAAGATTCTTATCTGAGGCCATGAGAATATCATTTGTAACTCTCACTAATGCAGTTTCAGTGCTGTGATACTCTCTAAAGCCAGACTGAAATTCCTCAAACAGAGCATTAGTGTTTAAATGCTCACATACTTGGATGGCCACTATTTTCTCCAGGACTTTGGATAAAAATGGAAGGTTAGATATTGGTCTATAATTTATCGGGTCCTCTGGATCCAGAGAAGGCTTCTTAAGTGAAGGTTTGATTACAGCAACCTTAAAATCCTGTGGTACATACCCATTTACTAAGGATAGATTGATTATATTTAGAATGGGGGCAGGAACCAAGGGAAATGCTTCTTTAAATGATTTGGTTGGGATTGGATCCATAATGCAAGTTGAAGGTTTAGATGAAGCTAATATTTTTGATAAATCTGAAAGCTCAACTGGATCAAAACGGTTCAAGCACAGATGAGGTTCTACACTCACCTCTGATGCTCCCTCACTTACTGAGGAAGAAGAAATCGCATTAGGGAGGATGCTAAAGATTTTGATTCTAATATAATTAATTTTACTTGTAAAAAATCCCATGAAGTCATTGCTGCTGAGGGCTAAGGGAATAGATGGCTCAGAGCTATGATTCTGTGTAAGTTTAGCGACTGTACTGAAAAGAAATTTAGGATTATGCTTATTCTCCTCAATTAATGCTGAGAAATAAGCAGTTCTAGTTTGTTGAAGCGTATTTTTATAAAGCACAAGACTATTTTTCCAGGATAGGTAGGCCTCCTCATGATGCGTAGAGCGCCATGTTCTCTCCAATTTCCTAGAGTTTTGTTTTAAGGCTCGTAAATGAGAATTAAACCAGGGAGCCAACTTCCTGTCCCTAATTACCTTCTTTTTTAAAGGGGCAACATCATCTAATGCCACACGTAAAGACGAATTAATATGATGAACTAAGGCATCAATTTGTGAGGGGTTAGAACTGAAAATATTGCCCTCTGCTACATGCCTCTGAGATGCTGAGGACAGTAAAGATGGAACAGTTGATTTAAAAGATGCAACTGCATTGTCAGATAGAGACCGACTATAGTGAAATTTACTTTCATGTCTCGAGAACTTGGTTATAAAAAACTCAAAGGTTATCAGAAAGTGGTCCGAGAGGACTGGATTATGTGGAAAAATCGTTATTTCCTCACACTCTATGCCATAAGTCAACACAAGGTCTAATGTATGATGGCAGGAGTGGGTGGAGCTATGTATTCTTTGAGTAAAACCAATTGAGTCTAAGATATTACTAAAGGCTACATTGAGGCTATCATTTTCAATGTCCACATGAATATTAAAATCCCCCACAATGACCTTATCAGTATTTAGCACCAAATCAGATAAAAAAAAATCAGAGATCTGATCCAAAAACTCAGAGTAAAGGCCTGGTGGACGATATAAAACTACAAACAAGAGTGGTTTTACAGTTTTGCAATCTGGATTAGGAAAACTAAGAATAAGATGTTTGAACGAACTGTAGCTATTAATCTGTAAGGGACTGATTAATAAGTCCGAATGATAAATGGTTGCTACTCCTCCTCCTCGCCCTGTACTTCGAGCAATATGATGGTTTAAATAATTTGAAGGAGTCGACTCGTTTAAGCTAACATAGTCCTCTTGCTGCAGCCAGGATTCTGTGAGAGAGAGCAACGAGATCTGATTATCACAAAGTTAGTGACTTGATGCAATTTGCTGGGTTCCTTATATAGGAAACATTATTTCTGATTGGCTTAATGAACTGAACTGAATTGGAATGCTTATTATGTGAAGTGCCATGAGACGACTCTTGTCGTGATTTTGGCGCTGTATAAATAAAATTGAATTGAATTCAGACAAAGAACATCATACCAACAGTAAAATATGGTGGTGGTGGTAGTGTGATGGTCTGGGGTTGTTTTGCTGCTTCAGGAACTGGAAGACTTGCTGTGATAAATTGAAACATGAATTCTACTGTCTACCAAAACATCCTGAAGGAGAATGTCCGGCCATCTGTTCGTCAGCTAAAGCTGAAGCGATCTTGGGTGCTGCAGCAGGACAATGACCCAAAACACACCAGCAAATCCACCTCTGAATGGCTGAAGAACAACAAAATGAAGACTTTGGAGTGGCCTAGTCAAAGTCCTGACCTGAATCCTACTGAGATGCTATGGCATGACCTTAGGTGGTTCATGCTAGAAAACCCTCCAAATAAAGCTGAATTACAACAATTCTGCAAAGATGAGTGGGCCAAAATTCCTCCAGAGCGCTGTAAAAGACTCGTAGCAAGTTATTGCAAACGCTTGATTGCAGTTATTGCTACTAAGGGAGGCCCAACCAGTTATTAGGTTCAGGGGGCAATTACTTTTTCCACACAGGGCCATGTAGGTTTGGATTTTGTTTTCTCCCTAAATAATAAAAACCATCATTTCAAAATTGCATTTTGTGTTTACTTGTGCTATCTTTGACTAATGGTTAAATGCGTTTGATGATCAGAAACCTTTTGTGTGACAAACATGCAAAAGAATAAGAAGTCAGGAAGGGGGCAAATAGTTTTTCACACCACTGTAAGTCCATTAGCAAAAATATCTAGAAATACTGAAGCAGCAAACTTTCCCAATCTCAGAACTTTTGTCCACAGCTGTAAAACGATGCAAAAGTCTGCAAAAACAGGAAGTGTTGATGCGTGGGGTCAGAAAGGACGCTGTCATGTAAAAATGAACATCTATGCTTGTCTTGAGACTAGTTTACCCTCAGCAACAGTTAACATGGGGGTCAATGACTCACTCACACTATGGTTACATTCATACATACACATACACACACAGACACACTTGGTGTTTGTTGGCTTACGTTGGGTCACTAGCCTTGGTTCAAGCTGGGTGAAATGTGCACCATGTGTGTGGACTTTGTAAGATTCCATTTTCTTTTGACCCTGGGGTGGGGGAGGTGCTGACCTCAGTTCCTGAAAGTCTTTAAATGGGACCTTGTAAAAGGTAGTGTATTTTAAATGGGGGAGGAGAAACTGCACAGAGAGGAGTTCAGACAGCAAGTCCAAGTAAACAACTGTCTAAACTGAGACAATTTTGCTTTTTCGCTGGAAAAAAGCTGATTCAGAGATATCCGATTGCTTCTCTAAAGATAGTTAAACACATTTGATTAGTTTTATCTTGCAGAACAAAGATTTGCTTATTGTGCAAGAAGTTTAAAAAAGGTTAAAAAAATTCATTCTTTTCCACAAAATGGTGCATTTTTAAAAGAAAAAGAAACATGCACAGAAAACGACACACAGACCCCATTTAGTCTGTGACTGCATACCATTGAGCTCAGCAAAAGATGAGTTGGAAATAACAACTTTCAAAGAAAAAGCCAGGTCTTGTCAGCTGACAGAACAGCTGGTGAAATGTTAACCACAATGTTACAGGCAACAGAAATACGTCTACCGTGATGTATATACTAAATAAACAGAACAAAACTTGCTTAAAATAAAAACAAAACCTGATGGTATTTGGTCAGAAAACATTAAGTTGGTATTTTCCAATAACACCTCAGCTTTGGCAGTTTTGTGTGTTCAGGATGTCAAAGCGATGGCAGCTGTTCAGGACAAAATCACTTGCACCTGTCGGAACGTGTGGCGGTGTACCACACCGTTCACCTCAGGCAAAGTGCTTCTCAAGTGCCTCTATAGCGTGAGCATATGTACGTATTCCTTTTATCCAGTAACGTGTAGAATAAGCCTTCCGGGCCCAAACAGTGTAGCAGAATGGCACGTTTCCTCGCGTCAGGCCATGCGTCTCCCGCAGCGTTAATTACCAGCATCTAGTTGTCGAACATTTTCCGCCATGTTGTAAATGGAATCGGCGGCTCACCCACATGAGGAAGAAAAGAAGGTGGACTCTGAACTGCTGCACTCATCCTCATCGTCAATTTGTTGAAAAGACGAGAGACAGGTTCAGCGTTTACTCAACTGCATTCACATTAAGTCCGCCATTACATTACACTTCTCCTTCCTCCTCTCCTCACTCTATTTTCTTCTCGCTCCTCTTAGTCACAGAGCCCCCTACTGGTGATGGAATATATCTTCATACTCAGTCCCCACTTAAAGTTATCCTTCACTTATTTAGCAGTTTCTGTAAACACAACAAAACTGGGTCTCAGGAGGATGTAATATGATGATTTATTTGCTAAAATAGTCAAGCTGTTGCCTTTTCATAAAGAGAAATGGAAATATATAAACTGTGTGTTTTGTTTGCAGGTAAAATTTTGAGTGAATCTGTGACACTCAGATGAGTTGGGAATGTCGCACAGCAGCCAACACAACAGATCTTTACTCAGTATCTGTAAAATTGACTCAGTTTTGGCAATATTTGTTTTTTTTCCAAGGACAGTTTGCTGTGGCCTCAACTCCAAATATTTTCAGGTCTATTTTCAAGCAGATTGTTATAAAATTAGTTTCAGAAGGTTAAAAAGAACTGATTAGTCAGTTTTACCCTCTGAGGAAACAGGCAGGTTGCATTGGACCTTCAATTCAGTGTGTTCCCGCTTCCTAAGCAGTGTGGTATGAAGAATGACAGTAGAAAAGAAAACTCTATTTAAACAGGAAGAAGCACCCAACAGAACCAGAACCAGGATGGGCCTCCTGCCTTCACTAACCTGGGTCTGAGAGGACGGGAAAAGAGACTCAGACAAACCCAAAAGAGTTGGACCAGTCGTCACTCAGTGAGTGGTAAACATTAAAAACAAAGTTAGTGGCAGCAATAAGAGAAAAGGTTTAGAGCGGATCAGGAGTCGATCTGAAAAGTATTTGTCTTGTGAGTAAACACCAAGGGTTCCCCGTGGTTTTAAAGTGTTACAATGAAAGCAGCGAGCGTTAGCGAGGATGGGCGTGGGGTGGGGAGTGGGTTATTTGCTGCAGCAGAACTGAACTCACAGAGCCGCTCAACTGGTTGTTTTATAGATAGACTTTTGTGGCGTGGCTATGGCTGATATTATCAGGGTTGGGTGTTCTAGCTGTGCTTTTGTGAGAAAAAGCATTCAGACTGCCCATAAAAATATTCAGGCTGCCCACTTTGGTAAATTAGTGCAGGGAAACCCTACAAACGGTCAACATCACAGGGGCGTGCAGAGCATGTCTATCTTGAGTCTGTAGGTCCAGACAATGTCTGTAGGATGTCCAAACTAGGTCTTTGCACCGTGGGTAATACACCTAAAACAATTCTGACCTTTAGTTTACCTCTGTGCATTATTAGAGTGACACGTTTTAATGTTTTGATGGTATTGTCATTTCCTGTCATGTTTTTAAATATTACTGCACATTATCAGAGGTGGAAAGTAACGAATTACATTTACTTGCGTTACTGTAATTGAGTAGATTTTTTGCGCATTTATACTTTTAAAGTAGTTTTTTTAATCTGTAATTTTACTTAAGTATTGTTTTTGTAAGTATTGTATTTTGCTACATTTTTTATCTTATCCGTTACCAAGTAAAAAAACAACATTGCAAAATACTGTGTGACTATAACCTAATTTATGTTACTAGTTTGCAGTGTAACTGCCTTTGTACGTCAATATGCATATTTGTTCATTTAATAAAAAAACGGCCACTTTGAGATTTATACCCCATTGTCTTTTTTTTTAAACCATTCAGAAGAGCCCGTCCTTGCACAGTCAAAAAAGTAACTAAGTAACTTTTACTCTGACTACATTTGAAATGAGCTACTTTTTACTTTTACTTGAGTACATTTTGAGGCAGGTAATTTTACTTGTAATTGAGTAAAATTTCATGAAAGTAATTATACTTGTACTTAAGTACAACATTTTAGTACTCTTTCCACCTCTGCACATTATACAGATTGGTTTATTTTATTAAAAGCGAAAGGCGCAATTTCAAACAGTCAGTGTGTAGTTTAGTATTTTCCAACAATTATTGCTATTAAGATATTTATAAATTGATCCAAAGTGTGAAATGTGAATTTTTCATATTACTTTACGATTTCAAGTAGGGTCAGTTAACATTTACTTATAGAAGTTGAAAATAGTTGCAAGAGGAGTAACTCAATCGACTAAAATTGCTTTCTATTTTAGTTGACTAAAATGAGACTAAAATAAAAACACATTGGATGACTTAATTATGAATAAAATTTTAAAGAATTTTAGTCAACAGACTAAAACTAACGTAAAGTTTGTTGTCAACACTGTCTGGCACTGATTTGTAACTGGCAATAGCCATGACACTCACGAAACAGGGTGGTGTGTGTGTGTGTGTGTGTGTGTGTGTGTGTGTGTGTGTGTGTGTGTGTGTGTGTGTGTGTGTGTGTGTGTGTGTGTGTGTGTGTGTGTGTGTGTGTGTGTGTGTGTGTGTGTGTGTGTGTGTGTGTGTGTGTGTGTGTGTGTGTGTGTGTGTGTGTGTGTGTGTGTGTGTGTTTGAGGCAGGGTCACTTGTTTGTTTTGAAGCAAGGATTACAGTACCCCACTTTGACCGCAAGGTGACATTCTTACTTCATGCACCTTTACAGCCAAAAGCACCACGCAGCGTAGCCCACAAGCTTTCTTGGAGTTCTGAAAATTTCCTTTCTTGCACAGAATTCTGCAGCATTCTCTGGTAGAATAGAGGTTAAATGGGTCAGCAGCAAGCTCACTTTTGTGTGCAAGCTGCCTAAAGCAACACAACTAAAGGCTATCACCTGTAGAAACTGTAGGATTTGTCAAAAAGGAAAGTCTTCAACCCATAGTGCCAAAAGTAGACAAGACGGCTGCCTCATTGACTGGAAGAAGGTTCTACTGAAACTTAAGCTAATTGTTGTGTCCTATACCCAGCAGGGATATCATATTTTAGTGACAGCGTCTTCAGGCCATGAGTAAAATCAGAGCTTCAAGGCTAGATTAAGTCATCACTATCAGGTCTGCTTTCATCACACAGCTTCTCAGTCTCCTTCAGCTTTGCTTTCCCAGCTGCATGAGTTTCCGATCGTCAGCTCGGTCACATTGTGACGTTTTTCTCCATGTCTCCCAACCCACCACCACATAGGGAGAGGATCCCTGGGGGGATGGGATAACAGGGTATGTGTGCTGTCATCAGCAATGATAGAAGAGCCTGCAGGACCCATAAAGCCCAGGAGATGACATGCACGTGATGAAACTGGACCAAGCATGGTTCCTCATTTAATGTTTGGGTTCAAGTTATCAGATTAAGTTCAGAATCACTGACTGAATGGATCTTTGTTTACAATCAGGAGGATTTCTTGTGTAATTACGAGGATGAAAGGGGAGATTTTTCATAATCCAGTAGTTTCTCTGAAACGAAGGGAGATTTGAGGTTTCTAAATTGTATTTGTTGTGTGTGTTATATGTTACCTCTGGCTGATGGTGTCCCACATAACCCACAGCAGAAATTATGTCAGATTTTAGAAATCCGTAAAAGTGAAATACTTACCCCCTGCACTGTGATATGATGTAGGCAATAAGTTGTTTTTATTTATTTTATTGCTAACCATGCTCCACTGTAGCAGTAACAAGACTGATGCAGAGCTGACAGCATTAATATTGACACAAACATATGCAAATGAACAGTATAAAGAGAGAAATAATTGTAAAACAATGTGTTTTAGCTCCGCTGTTCGGCTACAGGTGTGCGTTTACGAACAAGAGGAGTTACTTCTAACTGTAATCATGGAAGTAGAGAGAGGGGCTTGAGGTGCGATACATCTTTTCTGTTTTTATGTGGTGCTCTCTGAAAAAACTCCTTTAAGGCCTCTTTACCCAGTTCATCAGTGCATGTCATCTGATAGAAGAGCAGAACTGCTAATCTTTCCATTGTTTATAAAGAATGACCATCAGACTCTCCAATAGCACACCTTTCTACAGACAGTACAACACAGCTCAGGTAACACAGGAGCAGCTCAGCGGTTAATGCAATAGAATTCTTTTAAATGGCTGTGCAGCCACCCAGATGCAGCTGAATAACGAGAAAACTCATGTTAATTGAAGTGCATACAGATAGTTTTATTAATACACACGGTTTGCTCTTTGTACATAACGGTGATTAACCAAACCACATCTGCAAATCAGAAACCACGGATCAACCTGTGTAACAGTGATTTTGTCTGGAATATGAGCAGGAACATTCCCTGAGATTGGCTGCTGGCTTTGATTACAGGAGGCCAGTCCTAAGTAATTTGGACTTTTTTCTTTGGCAGATAACTCTCAGCCAAATTTAATTCTGGTCTGGTCCGTTAAACACAATGCTTTAGGCAAATACCACTGCACCAGCGATGAGTCATGTTTATGTACACTTGTGGATCCAACAGGGCTTATGATGTTACACACAATGACGTTTGTGGTTAAAGGGAAATCTTGTGATCCTTAAAACTTTGCAGTTTTCAAAAGTAAAGTACTTCAATTTAATTATTCACATTTCAACTGAGTTGCAAGACATTGCTTACTCTCCTTGTGCATCTCATATATAATTTATTAATCAAAACAGTCCCAGTCTCTCTGCACAAAGTGAAGGCCTTTTCGAATATTTCACTTTTATGTTCTTCCATTTTTGGCCTCTGAAGCTCTCACGCCATAATTTTAACTTAATAAACATTGTTGCAAGATAATTTCACTCTTCAGATACTTTAGACAATATTTTCTCTAAAATTTCTGAATCGCATGCATCAGCAAGAAAATATATAAAATCATCTCTCAGCTTTCACCCTGCACTTTCACAGAAAACTAACTAAATGATGGATGACCCACTCTTGTGTACAGCGCCTTTCAAAGTCAGAGGACTCCAAAGCACTTTACACCACAGTGAGTCGTTCACCCATTCACACACACATTCACACACTGATGATGATGAGATGCGTTGTAGCCACAACTGCCCTGGGGCGCACTGACAGAGGTGAGGCTGATGAGTGCAGGCGCCACTGGTCCATCCGACCACCACCAGCAGGCAAGGTGGGTTACATGTCTTGCCCAAGGACACAACTGCAGAATTCTCTGTCTGGAACTGGGATTAAACCTGCAACCAATAACTGCAATAATGAACTGAGCTTATTTGCACTAACTAGCTAACTAACTAACTAACTAGCTAACTAGCTAACTAGCTAGCTAGCTAACTAGCTAGCTAACTAACTCAATCAATCAATCAAACTTTATTTCAGACAAGGGATATGTCCATAACAAGAATAAAGTAAAAATAAAATAAAAATACAAACACATTCTAATTACAAACCGTATAGGCAGTTGTTCCAATGTTTAAAAAGGACTGAGGAGTACCTCGTGTCACTGTAAGATAAAGATGACAGCGCTCTAACAACAGCGTTAGCTGACAAACTCAGTCGGCAGATGAATTTGTACATGAAGAGCCTCAGAAGCGCATGAAAAGTAGGGATGTTACTCACAACAAACATGTGACTTGCCGAAGTCCATCTAGGGAGCTACATGAGGATTCTAAAAGCATCCTGATAAGCCACTTGAAGCTTTTTCATCACTACCTTACTATAATTGCACCACAAGTGGGCTGTATAGAGAGGAGTACAAAAGGAACGACAGAGGGACACTTTAACAGGATCTGAGCACATGCCAAAGTTACATGCCAGTGTGTTAGCCTGCATGTACAGCTTACCGCATTGCCTCTTAATGTCCTCGTCATCACAGAGGTCACTTCGTAAAATGTGCCCCAAGTATTTTACTTTGCTTACCACTTCGAGGACCTGATTTGTTAAGTTAAAAGATGGAAAATTAAGCTTCAGGTCCCCTTTAGTAGCAGCAATCATAACCACACTGTTTTTAGGGTTAAACAGGATGTCAAATTGCTCACCATACTTAGCCCATGCCCTGAGCAGCTGCTGCAGGCCTGCGCTATAGGGAGACATGAGGACTAGGTCATCTGCATATATTAAATGATTTACCAGTCGGTCACCCACCAAGCATCCAGTCTTACTATCAGTCAGAGTAACAGACAGCTTGTCAAGGTACAGGTTAACTAATCTCTCTCTCGCAGATATTCAGCACAGACAATAAATCAAAATTTCCAGCTGTGTCGGTAGTAATTTGTGATTTCTGTTGGGCGCGGTATGTAGTATGACATTGACAAAATTAGTAGAAAACTGCAAACAATTTCCACATACACAACAAAAGAATTTGGATCGTTTCAAAAGCGTCACTAAATGTTTGACTATACATGGCTAAATTGACATTTTGATATCTTCTATAGATTTTCCCAAATCACAGTTTAAGCATTGTGTGTTCGGAAATATTTACCCTTCACGAGGCACACTTTGTTTAAAGGTCAGTGAGTTTTTTATAAAATATGTGATTTGCTCAACCTCTTTATCAACAAACAGGAACAAACTCCGATAAGTCTGAGTAGTGAGGCTTTGCTTTTGAGCTTTGGTTGTCTTTTCTTGCTTGATTTCTTGTTATCAAACAGCTTGATTTCTCTCAGAAAGCAGTGGAGTGCACTTTTCCCCAAAGACTTTGAACCAATAAATTCAACCAAGGACACCAGTTCTGTCCCTCAAAACATCATGCCTTCTGACAAACATTAAAAACAACAATGTCTGTTTTCGACACTAGGTTATTTATTCTTGTTTACCTTATAAACACAGTTTGTATGTTTAAAAGTTAAAGTCCCACTAGTTGTCACACACTGATGTGTGTGAAATTTGTTCTCCGCATTTGACCCATCCCCTGGGGGTGTGGTGAGCTGCAGACACAGCCGAGAACCATTTGGTGGTTTAACCCCCCAATCCAACCCCGGCCTGGTAAAGTATGGTTTAAGTACACTCAAAGAGACGATGTGAAGTTTTTACTGTTAATCTCTGGACACATCCACCAACACGTTGTTGAAAATGAATAAAATAACGTCCGGTTGTTGAAAAATATTAACAAATTCGTAATATATAACCCCCAAAAATTAGGGCGCAGGTCAAGCGTCTTTGGGGGATGCCATATTAGATGCCACGTTTCCTTCTTGCCAACTCGGGGTCCGGCTCCTGTTGACAACATCGCACTAGACGATTGGCTGGACCTACGGAAGTTACATTACCACGTTCAAAAACATTTAGGCAGTAAGAAACGCAAATTTAAAAACACAAATGCTAAAATCTTTCCAAAACCTTTGTTAAAGAACAGAATTGAAAAAGAAATCAAAATATTTTGGCCGGGCAGCAGAGCTGGAAACTACAGTGCCAGAAAACTGGCATCAGCTTTGGATTCTCTGAATGGAATTAACTGAAGGACCATCAGCGTCTGAGTAGTCACGCTGAGGTTGCATGCTTGCTTATTCACAGGTGACAACATTTACCGTACTGTTTTTTTTAACTATCAACAGTCACAGCAATATTGTGTAAAACTACCCTGAAATGCTTGTACTGCCCCCTAGCGCCAGTAAACTACACACTAGCTATGATTACATGGGCACAAGTAATTGGAATGAATGTTGTATTAGATCAAAAATTCTTGTAAACATGTCAATCGGAATATTCTGATCCGGTACAGCCCGATCGGAATGAAATTCCCTTCTGATTGAGAGAGGTGGTTTTGTCCGATCATCATGGCAATTGACGTCCATGTACACTCTAATTTAGATTCTTAGAGTAAAATTATGCCCACTGCGCATGAATGCAACTTCGGCGTGATGTCTTTCTGCCTTTGTAGACGCTCAGGACAAGTCGGAAACATGGTGCGAGGAACAGAAGTTATCCTGCTCGCCTCTCCTGTGGTGGAGGAGCTGTGGTGTTATGTGCTGCTGAGCCTGTAGCTTAGTAAAAGTGATCAGTAAAAACAAAAGTATACAGGTAAAAATGCAAAGAAGATCCAAAACGGAGACAAAAATGTGAGTCCACAGACAAAGCTAATAAGCTTTGTAAGCGTTGATGCTTTTTTTTACTATTTTTTTTTCCAGGAAAGACAACTCTGCGCATGCTCAATATAATCTGATTGAATGCTTGGTGTGTGTATACCATCGACATATATACTGGACAATTTGTTTTCACAGGCTCCAATTATACGTTTTTGTGCCAAAATGGGAGGTGGCCACCACCATTTTGACCGTGTCACAGGTTCCGTCAAACCCAAACAATTCCACAAAAGGGAAAAGAGGTGGAGCTGAGGGTGGTGCTGTAAGGCTGGGATCAACTGACGACAGCCGTCGAACTGAAGCGATGTAGCTACAAGCTAACCCAAAGCTAGCGCGGAGGTGGGAACTAAGCTAATGGAGGTAGCTACCTAGCTACAACCAGAGTTAACTGTGCACAACACTGGAGCTTCTGAGTCAGAGATACGCCGGGCTGACCACTGGGGAGAACCGGGTGGAACACAGAGGTCTCCCGAGAGCTCCACAAGCCAGCAGCCGCGCAGCAGACAAGCGCCGCAGCGATCAGAGATGCGCCGAGCTGCAGCTGAAGGGAGGGGACCATACCGATAGTCGGAACCCAGCTCCACCAACATGTCATATTTCAACCCATTTTCAAAAATGCAGCGTCATGTTAAATCCACTGGGTTTTACCCTGTTACATTTAAATTTCATGGTTAAACAGTACATGTTAAAATCTAAGCTCAGCTCGGCAGTGACCTAAAATACATAAATATGATTTTACTTACCGAAAAAATTGAAGTGGAGACTCCTTGGACGCTCTATTAGAGCAATTAATGCCACAGCAAGTCATTTTGTCCAACAATTGCACAAATAATATCTAAAAAGAATGCACAAACACTAAAACTAATGGTCTAAATTGAGAGACTGAAAATCACAGAACAGTTTTAAGGCGAGGCCGAGGCTCAGACTGAGGCCTTTCCCCGGATCTAGCTCTGCGGTCATGTGGGTCTGATGTTCATTAATTATTCAGAATTTTAGGCTTTTAATACACTTAAACAGAAGAGTGACCAAAAATTCACCCCCCTCAGAGTTGTCATGAGTGTAAACTAGATCTATGAAACCTAAAACATGTTTTGGTACCAGGCTGTAAACATGTTTATTTCTGCTGTGAAATTGGTATTTTTAACATGGGAGTCAATGAGGATTTGCTCGCTTCTGACACCAGCCCCCAGTGGATGAGGGTGGAACTGCAATTTTTGCTGCTTCCGGGTTGGCTTCAATTTCAGACTCGCATTGTGGGGGCTTGGTGTATACCCATGACATGATCGGATCATTTCAGTTAGTGTTCATATAAACAGATATTTGGGATTTCCGATCAACCAAGATTTGAATCTGACTGGCGCATGTAAACATAGCTACTGCCACTTTAAAAGAGACATACTTTTATTTGTTATCAGTTTTTGGTTAATTTTCATAATTTTATAGCAGATCATGCCATGGTATGGCTCAAAAATGGTTTGGTTCCTTTTTACTCATTCATTTCCACTAAACTGTGATCCAGTCATTCTGTATTTTTTTCAATTATTGAATAGTTCAGAAGTGCAACTAGATTTCCTTCCTGTGTTTGTATTTTTTATTAGATAATTTTAGTCTGCTTGGATAAGTCCTAATAAATATGATTCTACAGTCAGCAAAAATAACCTTTTCACTGAACTCTTTTCAGATGATTTGAATCACTTTAAGACTCACTGAGGCTTTTTGTGACTTGTTTCAAAATAAAACACCAGAATGAGGTTTCACCCATTGACTATGCATGTTGTCTTTGCAATAAAGCTGCTGAAACTGTTCAGGTAACTGCCGTTTAGTGTTTGATTCCATCAAGGTGTGTGTGTGTGTGGGTGTGTGGGTGTGTGTGGGTGTGTGTGGGTGTGTGTAGGTGTGTGTGTGTGTGTTAACTCTTCTAAATGAATCGCCATTTGTTGACACTAAGACATGAGTCACATTCCTGAGATCCAGCTGACAGTCTGCATGTGACACACACATGCTTAAAGGTTAGCAATTTATTATAAAGTTAATTGCAAATAGAAAAAAAAAACAAATAAATGCATTGTTTTAAAAAAATACAAAAGTTCGCTAGCTTACACAAACTTATCTAAACACAGTGTGGCATCACAGTGGAAAAGGCTGATAAAACATTCAGATGCCTTTGGGGGAGTGCTGCAAAGGCTACAAGAGGCTGATGCACTTTGACCAATACTGTTAACACAACCTAAACACCAAGTTGTGTACAAGTTGCGTCTGCACAAAGGATCACTTGTGAATGTAACAAAGTCCAGAATTGACAGAAGGCAATGTTTGCTTAATTAGTTCAACACAATTGAATTATCAAAAATATAAGAACTGCTAATTCATTATTTCATCTGTTAGGGGAAATTCAAGAATAAAAATATTTCTGTTTGATCTCAAAAATATATACACAAGACTAGGTACAACACAAATAATGGCACTTGACGGGTCATTTGCTGTAATCGGTTGGCTCGTCTCCGTCTTCCTTGAGCAAACACGTGCGCACCAGCGCCTGCGTGACAGCATAAGGGTCACAGTTGGCAGATGGACGGCGGTCCTCAAAGTAGCCTTTCTTCTCTTGACCCACTAAGCGAGGGATACGGATGCTAGCACCACGGTTGGCCACGCCAGCAGAGAACTCGCTGATGTTTGAGGTTTCGTGATGACCGGTGAGACGTCTGGCATTGTCGAGCCCACCTTTTGGGTCATAGGCCCGGATGTGATACATGTGTCTCTTTCCCAGCCTCTCGATTGAGTCCTCAATGACTCTGTGAAAAATAAGACAAGTTACGAGCCTGCCCGTACCCCCCCCCCCCGTTATCAAAACGTTGAAAAGTTCAAATTGATTCTTACTTTAGTCCGTCTTCCTCACGCATCATTTTTGTGCTAAAGTTGGTGTGGCAGCCGGCACCATTCCAATTCCCTGAGATCGGTTTAGGATCGAATGACACAATGACGCCAAAGTCCTCACAAACTCTGTGAAGGATGAAGCGAGCGATCCACAGATGGTCGCCCATGTTGATACCTTCACATGGTCCGACCTGGAACTCCCACTGAAACACAAGTATTACCATTTTAACTGATGACTAACCCTCTTACTAGGCTTTATTAATTAATTAATTATACTTGGCGTAATCTCGTTATGAAGTTGCTGTAAAATCTCTGACACAACAAGTCAGTGACTCAATGCAATCTGCCAGGTTCCTTATGTAGGAAACTTAGCTAATTGGCATGATGAATTTAACTCAATTGGATTGTCTTGTTTTGTGAAATGCCTTGAGATTGAGATAAACAGAACAGAATTGAAAAAGTACCTGTGCAGGCATGACTTCAGCATTTGATCCACCGACATGAACCCCAGCGTACAGACAGGCTCGATAGTGTGCCTCCGCTATATCTCGTCCGTATGCCTTATCTGCTCCCACTCCACAGTAATAAGGCCCTAATAGGATGAGAATAATACCAGGATTCAAATGTCCCCATAGAACAACAATGAGTCTCTTCTAAAAGCTGACACTCACCTTGTGGACCTGGGAAGCCATTGGAGGGCCATCCAAAGGGATGTCCATCTGTGCCCAAGATAGTGTACTCCTGCTCCATTCCAAACCATGGGTGGTGGTCCTCCACCATGCTCATGATCTGTTTGCAGCTGTACCGCAGGTTTGTCTCTGTTAGACAGTACTGAAGGTTAGATGAAACCTAAGCCAACATCAGACAAATGTTCCCTGCTGCTCACCTGCTGGTTTACGATTGTATTTCAGGACTTCACAGAGCACCAGCTTGTTGGGATCTCTTCTGAACGGGTCCCTGAACATGGCTGCAGGGATTAGAAACATGTCACTGTTGGATCCCTCTGACTGGTACGTGCTTGAGCCGTCAAAGTTCCACTCGGGGAGATCTGATAAAGAAAAGTAAAATAAATTCACAACCAGCCTCACAGTTTGATGTAAACATTCACACAGGACCTAGGTCTTACCCTCTATTGTCTTGGGCTCACGATCCAAAGTTCTGGTCTTGCATCTCAGTCCCTCTCCTGTCCCATCTATCCATATATACATGGCTTGAACCTTCTCCCCCTGAGGGAGATCCATGTACTGCTGCTTAATAGATTTGCTCAACTTTGAACTCGCTGACGTAGACATCATCTTGATCCTAAAATCTACAAAGAGTACATGTGATAGGATTCCTGTTTACACCTGTATCTGCGTACATTTCTAAGATAAAGGAGAACACAGTTTGGAAAAATGTGAAGCATTAAAAATTAACATCTACTTTTTGTCAAAATCAGGTACGAAATATGTATTTTCTTTTCTACAAAGTGTATTTAGTTTATTATAATATTATGCTAAAATGTGCCAACTTTATTCACCTGTTATTGTTATCTAATCACATGAGATAAAAGTATTAGTATATAGTTTTGAAATGTTTTTTTACCAATAATTCAGTTTTAAAAACTAGACATTAAAAATACTATAATTTAATTCTACACACCTTGTATTTCACCTGTGTGTGTGTGTGTGTGTGTGTGTGTGTGTGTGTGTGTGTGTGTGTGTGTGTGTGTGTGT
Organism: Nothobranchius furzeri; assembly: GCF_043380555.1. Taxonomy (NCBI): domain Eukaryota; kingdom Metazoa; phylum Chordata; class Actinopteri; order Cyprinodontiformes; family Nothobranchiidae; genus Nothobranchius; species Nothobranchius furzeri. Next base: position 58,061,111 of record NC_091756.1, on the reverse strand, counting down.
GTGTGTGTGTGTGTGTGTGTGTGTGTGTGTGTGTGTGTGTGTGTGTGTGTGTGTGTGTGTGTGTGTGTGTGTGTGTGTGTGTGTGTGTGTGTGTGTGTTCTAGAAAGTTTTTATGAGATTCGCGCACCAGACTTTTTATGGAAAATCAAGTTTCAGCAAAAATAACAAAAAATTTTAAAAAGTTCATCTTCTGTTGTTCAGAGCTGAGTGTGTTACAGACAAAGGGTAACATTATGCATCGATGCAGGAAGATAAATCATCTAATACCAATGGATGACTCTAGTACCATTTGAAAGAGGTTCTTACCTTGTGTTAGGTATATAAAAATATAGCCAGGAGGAAGCAGTTTGTGAGTGTGTCCTTAGTGAGTTGCTTTGTGCTGTTGTTCATTTGCCTCGCTGCTCCTGGAGGTTTTATAGAGCATCTTCTCTGCTCTGATTGGACAAACAGAAACGTGATCTGCTCCTGGGAAAGAGGTGAGAAGCTGTCTTTCTGGACAACAAACGCACGCACGCACGCACGCACGCACGCACGCACAGAGAGAGAGAGAGAGAGAGAGAGAGAGAGAGAGAGAGAGAGAGAGAGAGAGAGAGAGAGAGAGAGAGAGAGAGAGAGAGAGAGAGAGAGAGAGAGAGAGAGAGAGAGAGAGAGAGAGAGAGAGAGAGAGAGAGAGAGAGAGAGAGAGAGAGAGAGAGAGAGAGAGAGAGAGAGAGAGAGAGAGAGAGAGAGAGAGAGAGAGAGAGAGAGAGAGAGAGAGAGAGAGAGAGAGAGAGAGAGAGAGAGAGAGAGAGAGAGAGAGAGAGAGAGAGAGAGAGAGAGAGAGAGAGAGAGAGAGAGAGAGAGAGAGAGAGAGAGAGAGAGAGAGAGAGAGAGAGAGAGAGAGAGAGAGAGAGAGAGAGAGAGAGAGAGAGAGAGAGAGAGAGAGAGAACCTGAAAGTCAACAAAGATGTCTTTGTTGACTTTAGTGAACAAGAAGTGCACCCTCTGGTGGTGAGTAAACTGACCGAAGCATCTTCAAGTATGTGGTTGCTGGTGGTGTAATGGTGGGGGGAGATGTTCTGGTCCCACTTTGGACCCCTTAGTACCACCTGAGCCTGGTTTAAACTCCACAGCCTACCTGAGTATTGTTGCTGACCATGTCCATCCCTTTATGACCACATGGACCCATCTTCTGATGGCTACTTCCAGCAGGATTAAGCACCATGTCACAAAACTCAGATCATCTCTAACTGGTTTCTAGAACATAATGATGAGTTCACTGGACTCCAACCACCTCCAGTCACCAGATCTCCATCCAGTCCAGAACCTTTGGGATGTGGTGGAACGGGACATTTCCATCATGGACGTGACTGTGTAATGATGTCATGTCAGAATGGACCAGAATCTCTAAGGATTTTTATCAATTCCTTGTTAAATTGATAATACAAAATGTTAAGGTGGTTATTAATGCAAAAGGAGGTCCAGCCTACTACCAATGTGTACCTAATAAAGTGGTCAACATGTGTACGTTAACATGCATGTTTACATGCATATCAGGTTACAAAACAGGATTAGTTTAGAAGCATAGCTGAGGTCATGGTTTGGTAGAGTTAACACAAACAAGCCTGTTCGGTAACACAGTAAACAGCTAATGTTAAGGTTACCTGTTGCTAAACAAGACTGTTAGTTTTGAGCCGCGTGTATCAACAGAATTTGCCAAACTAGCAGAAAAGTTTCAGTGCCATCCGCCTTTGTGTTGGCTGCCTGTGAAAAGTACCAACAGCTCTTGGATTTTAAATTTGGAAAAATAAATCACAAACTGGGGTGTTTTATATCTATGAGGGCATCTGAAATGCTCAAATAATTAAAAATATGTGTTTTCGGCTTCACCGGTGCAATGATGTTTACACTCTGATCATTAACAGAAGGCATTTAGCTCCTGGTGGATTCAGAGCAGAGAGGAGACCTCCAGACAGTTTTTAGAGCCGTAGCAGTTTTAGAATGTATATTATGCTTTTGTGATTAAACATACTGCAGTCCACCGTCTAAGACAGGTCAGTTTATGTTTCCTATTTTACAGAAGGTTGTTTTGCACTGATGCAGGTTCTCACTCAGTTGCAGCTGCTTCATTTACAAGGGAGCTTCTGAAATTACTCAAAACATTCAGAGCTGGCTCAAGTCTTTGTGGGACCCTAGGCAGGTTTCCCTTTGGGGCCCTCCATACCATCAGAAAACAGATGATTCATCATTCCTAGGCTAGACCATTTGTGTAACCAACTAGGGATGGGTACCGAATTCGGTACTTTTTAAGGTATCGACCGAATTCCACAGTACCGACCGAGCACCGATTCACTTCATTTGAAACGGTGCCTCGTTTCGATACTCGTCCTTCACAACGAGAACTTGCCTACACAGCTGCGCATGCGCAAGAGCGTTATGTCATCGGTCGCTGCGAGCGAGTTGTAAACAGAGCAGCTCCGGTAGGTAATTAAAATGTTTAAGATAACGTTAGCTTGATTTGTTAGCTTCCGTTTCACTAATGGTGCGTTCGCTTTCTCCTCGGAACTCCGAAATTCTGACTAGAAGAACATGAAAGCGCTCTAAAGTTTGGCTTCACTTTACTAAATGTGACGGGTGATTGGGTGAAGATGAAACCAGTGACAACGATTTAAGTGTGAGGCATCGTCGTTTAAATCTGCTCCAGCAGTTAAATAAACTGTTTAAGATAACGTTAGCTTGGTATGTTAGCTTCCTATGCCACCATTGTTATCATAATGGTGCATTCGCTTTCTCCTCGGAAATTCTATCTTCCCAGTAGGAAAAATCAAATGAAAAAGGACGGCAAAAGGAATGAAGATACACAGTAAATTTAGTTCACAGTAAAGATGTTTGCTTCAGTTTAATTATCAGCTTATAAAACTACAAGGACGATGTTAAAATACAAACAGTTGTATGTTATTTATCGTGATATTTATCAAATATTTTTATATATTGAGAAAAATATATATTTAATTATAAAAGAGAATTAAAATATTAAACACTCAAAAGTATCGAAAATTGGTACTGTTAAGTACCGGTATCGATTCGTAGGTACCGGGAATTAGTACCGGATCGATTCAAATGTCAAAGGTACCCATCCCTATAACCAACACATTCTCACATCCGAAGTGTCGAAAAAGGATGATGGGTGATCAAGCGTTGTTTCAGACACGTTGGGAGCCCAAGGGCGTCGGGAGGCAATGCGCTGTGCCTGAGCGTCGTTTTCAGACAGCCGCAGTAAAAAAGAGATTTCACCGAATTGTGACCTTTACCCTCTTGCTATTTAACCTTCCCCCTATCCTAACTCCCCATCCTAACCTTAACCCTCTTGCGCGTGCAAAACTGTGTTTCTAGTTGTAACGTCCCTCTCCAACACGGTTGACGGGAAGTTTAGAATAAGAAACTGGGTTAAGGTCAGGATGTTGGTGAGGGGAAGGTTAAATAGCAAGAGGTTGAAACAAACGCTTGGTCACCCATCATCATTTTTCGACACTTCAGGTGTGAGAATGGGTTGGTGTAACATACTCACTATTAGCGACTTCTGTCATTTGCCTATAACCTATAGGTGGTATTATGGCTATTGATTTTAACTTTAAGGGAGTAGCAAACCAACAAGAACGCTCTTGATTTGCATTTTGAAATGCAGAGTGTTGTTTAAGTGTGGTATATTAATTAACCTCTCTGAAAGTAACATCAGCAGACAAACACAGAATTTATAGTAAAAAAAAAAAGTAAAGTTTATTATCTTTGTTTAGAACATTTTAAATGTTTAAAATCAAAGTCATTTATTGTCATTTCTACCACATGTGCAAGACATACAGAGAAACGAAAATGAGTTTCAGTGCACACAATTCAGAGATCAGACATACATAAAATGTGCTGAACTTCAAAATAAAACCAAATGACACAATAGAAAATAATATACATTTTTTATTTATGTGAAATATGATTTGGTTTGTATGATTGTAAGTTATTAAAACTTGTTTTCCTTACATTGGAGGTCTTGGGGGACCCCTGGTGGGAATGGGGGCCCTGAACAGTCACTCACTTGGCTTATGCCTTGGGCCGGCTCTGGCTGTTGTTCTTGCTCAAACTTTGAACGTGTTTTAAAAATGTCCAAAGCTATTTTTATCCCCCCAAAAATCACATAGTAATGTTCTAAATACTGTCACATGAATAGGTGAAGTGATGTTATTATTTATTTATTTAAATTAATTTATTTCTCTTTTATTTTATTAGTTTGAGGGGAAACTGTCCGTGTTTCGTCTCACACGACTCTTCTTTACTTGTTTCTCTAACTCCAACTTTAAAGCACTTAGAAGATGTGTTTCATCCTGTTTACTTCTGCTCTCTTTACTACCTGTGGCTGATTCATACCACCACAATCCTCCGCACGTGCCTCATTTTTTCAGAATTTTTGGATTTGCTCTGCTGTTATGACTCTTGTTTCATTATTTTCCATGCAAGACAGTCATAAAATAAAAAAAAAACTATTCAATTCAATTCAAGTTTATTTATATAGCGCCAAATCACGACAAGAGTCGTCTCAAGGCACTTCACATAATAAACATTCCAATTCAGGTCAGTTCATTAAGCCAATCAGAAATAATGTTTCCTATAAAAGGAACCCAGCAAATTGCATCAAGTCACTGACTAGTGTCAGTGATTTTACAGCAATCCTCATACTAAGCAAGCATAAAGCGACAGTGGAGAGAAAAACTCCCTTTTAACAGGAAGAAACCTCCAGAGAATCCTGGCTCAGTATAAGCAGCCATCCTCCACGACTCACTGGGGATCGAGAAGACAGGGCAGGCACACACACACACACGCACGCACGCACACACACACACACACACACGCACACACAGACACACAAAGTAATGTGTCTATAGTTATATTGTGATGTCTTAGTAAATAGGCTGGGATGAGGATCAGCACCTCCAAATCTGAGACCATGGTTCTCGACCGGAAAAGGGTGGCTTGCCACCTCCGGGTGGGGGGAGAGGTCCTACCTCAAGTGGAGGAGTTTAAGTATCTCGGGGTCTTGTTCACGAGTGAGGGTAGGAGGGATCGGGAGATCGACAGGCGGATTGGTTCGGCGTCTGCAGCGATGCGGACGCTGAGCCGATCTGTCGTGGGGAAGAGGGAGCTGAGCCAGAAAGCCAGGCTCTCGATTTACCGGTCGATCTACGTCCCAATCTTCACCTATGGTCATGAGCTTTGGGTAATGACCGAAAGAACGAGATTGCGGATACAAGCGGCCGAAATGAGTTTCCTCCGTAGGGTGGCCGGGCTCAGCCTTAGAGATAGGGTGAGGAGCTCGGACATTCGGGAGGGACTCGGAGTAGAACCGCTGCTCCTCCGGATCGAAAGGAGCCAGTTGAGGTGGTTTGGGCATCTGGTCAGGATGCCTCCTGGACGCCTCCCCGGGGAGGTGTTTCGGGCATGTCCTGCCGGCAGAAGGCCCCCGGGTCGACCCAGGACACGTTGGAGAGGTTACATCTCCAATCTGGTCCGGGAACGCCTTGGGGTCCTGCCGGAGGAGCTGGTGGACAAGGCCGGGGAGAGGACGGCCTGGAGCTCCCTAATTGGGATGCTGCCCCTGCGACCCGGACCCGGATAAGCGGAGGAAGACGAAGACGAAGTCTTAGTAAATATTCTATTTGGTGAAAGATAAACTTTAGTGTATTTATCCTAGTGGATCTATAATTAAACGGATAAACTAGTAGTAGCACATCCAACGTCAAGGAAAGCAAAAAGTTATTATCAGGAGAGGGAGAATGTTTAAGTGGTTAGCAGCAGTGTGCTAGACGATGGCCCCCTCCATGAGGCCACCACAGCTCAGCAGAACATCACTACACTGTTGTTTGAACCAAAACTCACAGAAAAATGTTTCTAAATACAAAAACTGGACTTCTTGGAAAACCTCTGCATTCTGTTCTCCATGCCTCTGGTTTGGAGGTCAAACACAGAGAAAGCTGCTTGTGATGTTTGGAGTCTGGTTTTGTCTGTGTCTCATTAACTTCTGGGAACATTTTAAAAACATGACTCATGCTGCCAGGACAACAGGGGAAAAAGAAATAAAGTGAAATTCTCTGAAACTGATTTCATCTGTTACACTTTAGGTACGGTATATTTAAGCACCAAACACTGACAGTATGGAAACACAAACTGACAACAAAGGAAGCTAAAATATCTTCCGGCAAACACAGAAATAGACAAAAAATTACACAAACTGAACAAATGACAAGAGCTAAACTATGAATGTTCAACAACGTCCTGGAGTCAGCTCAGTTCTACAACTAATGCGGCTTTACTTTTAAGGGAGATCTTTACAAATAAAGCAAGAGCGGTCCCAGCAGGCTGGGGGAGGCATGGGTCTGTGGTGCTAAAGGAGCTGAGTTCTGGACATACTGCTCCATCCAACTCACACATGGAGCCTGACCAAAATACGTAATACAATCCCATGTCACGAAGGCTGAAATGATAATCCTCCTTCAGACTCAAAGATAAGGTTGTGAGCTCAGAGTAGAGCTGCTGCTGTACCTCACAGGAGCTGAGGTGGTTTGGCCATCGATGCCTCTGGAGCTTTTCTGGGTTCATCCCAGAGAAGACCCAGATCGTACCGGAGGGAATAGATCTAAAAGGGCTCTCCAAGGATTAGATGGAGAGTGTTTCTGGTGAGACGCATGTCTGAGCTTTAATCTTTACTTTATTATGGGACAGCAGTAGCTCAGGTGGTAGAGTGGATTGTCCTGTAAGGTTGTAGGTTTGATCCCAGTTCCCACCAGATAATGCTGCTTATGTGTCCTTTGGCAAGACATTACTTTGTCTTTGTGTGTGTGTGTGTGTGTGTGTGTGTGTGTGTGTGTGTGTGTGTGTGTGTGTGTGTGTGTGTGTGTGTGTGTGTGTGTGTGTGTGTGTGTGTGTGTGTGTGTGTGTGTGTGTGTGTGTGTGTGTGTGTGTGTGTGTGTGTGTGTGTGTGTGTGTGTGTTCTGTCTTCTCGATCCCCAGTGAGTCGTGGAGGATGGCTGCTTATACTGAGCCAGGATTCTCTGGAGGTTTCTTCCTGTTAAAAGGGAGTTTTTCTCTCCACTGTCGCTTTATGCTTGCTTAGTATGAGGATTGCTGACTAGTGTCAGTGACTTGATGCAATTTGCTGGGTTCCTTATATAGGAAACATTATTTCTGATTGGCTTAACGAACTGTGAATTGGAATGTTTATTATGTGAAGTGCCGTGAATTGAATATAATACTACAAGAAGTTTCTATACAAGTACAGGTCATTTACCATAATCAGCTGTGACCATGAATGAGTTTCAACAGTATCTGAAAGCAGTCAGCACAAAAACATAAGAGCGTTTAAAAGTAACTTCAAATTCTGATGTTGGACACAGTATTTAATATATTATTTAACAGCAATTAAACAGAACACTCCAGGTGTGTGTATGGTGTCATAGGACCTCTTCTCTCTGCACTTTTCTGGACATAATTAATAATTTAATCGTCTGTCTCCAACAAGTGTTTTGGAAGTTTTAAGTTGTGACACCCCCAAATACATTTGGCTCTCTCTGTTACAGGTTTTCTCAACAGTTTGAAGTTTCTCTAATCAGAATTAAAATGATCATAACCTCCACAACATCCGGTCATGTGTGCACATCAGTAGCAGTCTGTTTGTTCCTGTTGAAGCTTTTGGACATGCATCAATTATCTGCTGTTTAAAAATATTATCATTTTCTAATGTTGTGTCAGTCGAATTACCTGTGAACACAGACTAGTCATTTCCTACAAAACTAATAGTCTTTGATAGATCAAGTCATTTCATATAAAAATGATGAACTAGTTGTCAAAATCTATCAAGTCAGTTCCAACATGTTGGATTATTATTGTTTACAGCTGTGCACAAAAGAAGTTTATTGTGTTTGGTTCAATATGTTTGTTCTTTGCTTTTGTACAATTCTATAAACAAATGAGAAATGCAAAGGACATATTGAGTGTCCTTTACACATTGATCCCATTAAACTCAGTAACGTGTGACATAACTGCATTTCAAAAAAATGTGTAAATAGTCTCAATCATCTACTGTAGATCTGATTTTATGAATAGGAAAACATGACAAAGTCATCTGACCTTCCTGCTCATAGATAATGACATCTGACCTTTCATCCGGATGTCTCTTTAACTGACACAAACACTTGCTTTTGAGGAATGCACACACACATTTTGAGCAAATGAGGATTTTGCCATTGCTGTTAAATTTTATATATATATATATATATATTTACAATAGCACTCTCTGTTGTGTAAATGTTAAAAGTGGTGTGAGAAACACACCAATGTTGTTGAGGAATTTGTCTCTTCAAAGAAAAATGTCCACTAATGAACTTCAACCAATAAAAGGTTTTCTTGTTTATTTATTAATCAACCCATAGGGGGCAGTATTAGACCACCTAAAAGGTGCAGACATTATTAGTTAAAAAAAAAAAGAAAAAGGCTTTTTTTCCCTTTTTGCTTGTATCGTGTTTTTATTATTTTTATCAATATTTTTTATTTGTCCACCTTCTTAATGTGTGCAGCACTCTGGGCGCCTCAGTGCACTACAAATAAATAGATGATGATGACAATGATGATCAGGATCAGGGATGATGATGACAAAGATTATGATGAGGAGGAGGATGATGAGGAGGATGATCAATCAATAAATCAGAATTTATTTATAAAGCGCTTTTCAAGCAAAGTGCGACTCAAAGTGCTTTAAAGATTTCAAATGACCTCAAATTCCCATAACAGTTTGAAGACATTAACACACACACACACACACACACACACACACACACACACACACACACACACACACACACACACACACACACACACACACACACACACACACACAATCAGTAAAAATTTATATTCGGCTGAGTCCAGATGAGCCAAGTAAGGGAAGGAATGGAAACGCCATCAGAGGAGCCGTCTGTCCCGGCAGCATCAGGTCTTCCACAGCAACTAAGTCAGGACGCTCAGAGAAGGGGGAGCATAGACCCCCACCTCCACTCAAACACTACCTCTAGAGCACCCAGGAAGCAACAGTCGGCCATCGCCCATGGGGCAGAGGGCCCCTACAGAGAAAACACTGGATTAACCCCTTTGATGCATGAATTATGAAATCTTCAACCATGATTTTTTAAACAAATTTTTTCATTCATCTTTAGGTGTGAATGAAAGAAATTTTAACAAACATTTTTTGTAGCATTTAATAATTTCCAAATAATTTATTACATGTCCACCTCAGTGGACAGTGTACATTCTGAACATGAAATATCTTGGCTTGTCTTATTGAAGTCCAAATTAAGGGGCTCAAATGCAATAAAGTCTTCAACAGCTGTGCTTAATAGCAAAAACAAATAAATAACAAATTTGAATACCTGTCCACTGTAGTGACCATTAGGCATCAAAGGGTTAAAATTAGTAAAAATATGAAAATTAAAGCTAATATAAATGACAAAAATAAGAAAATAAATAATAAATAAAATCATATGGACAGTATAATAATAATAATAATAATATTAAATAATGAAACTGTGATAAAATATAATTATATAAAACATGCAAAACCAGTAATAAAATATAATAATGTAAAACAAGAAATAAAACTATAATAAATTATTAGATAAAACCTAACCTAAAGAGGTGGGTCTTGAGCCCGGACTTAAAAACATTAACTTTTTCTGCGGCCCTGAGGTTCTCCGGCAGCTCGTTCCAGAGGCGAGGGCCATAACTCGGATGCCTCATCGTGAGTGTGTGTCCTGACTTTAGGGATGACCTAGCCTAGTGAACTAGACCAAATTCTTGCTACATTTATTTAGTCTGGCTTGCCAGGCTAGGGATGACCAGGAGACGCCTGTCAGAGGAGCGCAGAGGCCGTAAGGGTTCATGTGGTAAAAGCAGTTCTGAGAGATAAGAAGGCCCAAGACCATTAAGACACTTAAAAACCATTAGAAGAACCATAAATTTCATCCTGAAACATGCAGGGAGCCAATGCAATGATTCTAAAACTGGTGTAATGTGCTCCTGCCGCCTGGTCTTTGTCAGGACATGTGCTGCCAAATTTTGTAGAAGTTGTAAACCTGAGATGCTCTTTTTGGGAAGACCAGAAAGCAGGGCATTACAGTAGTCTATTCTACTGGTGATAAAAGCATGCATCAGCATCTCCGTATTGGCCCGAGAAAGAATGGGGCGGACCCTGGAAATGTTCTTTAAATGATGAAAACCTATTTTTGTGATGTTTTTAATGTGTGAGATAAAAGTCAGCTCAGAGTCAAAAATCATACCCAGGTTCTTCACTTGCTCAGAAGGATTAAAAGACAGAGATTGTTATTTCGGTAAAGGTTTCTCTCTCTGGGCCTCAGGACCAATGACTAAAACTTCAGTTTTGTCCTGGTTGAGCTGGAGAAAGTTCTCCGCCATCTAGGATTTGATGTCTGAAATGCAGTTAAAAAGTGCATCCACTGGCCGAGAGTCATCCGGATACACGGAGATGCACAACTGTGTATCATCAGCATAACTGTGAAAATTGACTCCATGTCTCCTAATGACACTGCCAAGAGGGAGCATATAAAGGTTAAAAAGCACTGGGCCTAAAATCGAACCCTGGGGCACACCACGTATAACCCCAACCCTAACCCTAGAGGAACAGGTATCTAAACTCACCATAAAAGTCCTGTCTGTGAGGTAGGATGTGATCCATTTGTGGACAGCACCAGAGAGGCTGATCTGTTCTGAAGGAGTTAAAAGAACAGTGTGGTCTACTGTATCAAAGGCAGCACTTAGATCCAATAGAACCAACCCTGTCACCTTCCGTTTATCATAATTCAATCTAAAATCATTTAAAATCTTCAGAAGGGCCGTCTCGGTGCTGTGGTTCACCCTAAAACTAGACTGAAATTTCCCTAGGACATTATGAGTGTTCATAAAATAATTTAGTTGATTTAAAAACCAACAGTTCTAAAATTTTGCTTAAAAATGGTAAGTTAGATATCGGTCGATAACTGTTTAATTCATTAAAATCTAAATTGCTCTTCTTCAACAGGGGCCTCACCACCGCCCCTTTAAAGGCAGCAGGAAAGACTCCTGTCTGAAGGGAGCAATTCATCAGGGTTAAAGTCTCATCACTAAAAGATCCATAGAATTGTTTAAAAAACGAAGTTGGAACTGGGTCCAAAAACTTTTGAGTCTCAGCTTCTACCAGGACAAAACTGTTCAGTGTTTCCTCTGGTATAGACACACGTTTAGATTTATCTAAAACCTTATTAGTTAGGGAGGGCAAAATATTCCTTCTGATGGTGTCTACCTTCCTTCTGAAGTGGGCTGCAAACTCCTCAGAGAGCATTTGAGGGGGTTTTCTGAAGTGAATTGGATGTATGGTATAAAATGTTGTTTATGGTGGAAAAAAGTATTCTGGGATTGTGTTTATTGTCTAGAATGAGTTTGGAAAGGTATGCATATCTTGAATTTCTCACTGCGTTATTATATGATTTAAGTAGCTCTGTATATATTTGATGATTTGTAGTTGTTTTGTTTCTCCATCTCCGCTCTGCAACCCTGCAGTTTCTCTTTAGTTTCTTTAGATTTTAATTTTTCCACGATGAAGCTTGTTTTAAATATAGATTTTTTATTTTAAGAGGAGCGAGCAGGTCGAGAGTAGATTTCAGTCTACTGTTAAAATCATTGAGAGTAAAATCACAACAGGCAGGTAGGGATCTTTCTAAAAACTTCAGGAAAACCAGCAGTCACTTCAGGGCAGAGATGCCGCTTCCTTACATTTCTCACAGACGGTTCCAGCTGGATAAAACTGGTGATGCTAAAAAACACACAGTAGTGGTTAGAGACAGCCAAGTCAACAACAGAGGACACACTGGTGGACAGGCTATGACCAAGACCAGGTTGTGAGTCGGCTGCATGACATGTTGACTAAAATCCATGTAATTCAGAATATTTAAAAACTTCTTTGAAAAAGGATCAGAAGGATTATGTATATGTACACCAGCTAAAATGATCCTTTCAAAGGAGTAGTTCACGATTGATAAAAACTCTGGAAATTTTTGAATAAAAATAGCACTCTGTTTAGGAGGTCGATAAACCGTGACACATAAAATCTGAGGAGAGTAAAAGCAGTACCGCCTCCACTTTTGCTACTCCTCGTTGAAAAATAAAAATTTAAATCTGGCGGAGAGGCCTCTGTGAGAACAAAGGGTGCATCTGAACTCAGCCACGTTTCTGTTAAAAGCAGACAGTGAAGATTATGATCTAAAATCAGGTCATTTATTAAAAACATTTTGTTCAGCAGGGAGCGAACATTTAAAAGAGCCATATTAATAGATAGTAACTGGTGAAGGAGTGACTATTAACTGACGGTGGGACTTTTGGTAACTGTTTTAGATTATTGGGGTTGCTTTTGTTTGGTTTACGGTTGTTTGTCCGCTCTCTGCCGATAATAACAGGTATGAATGAGGTATGGCATGGTCCAAGTCCAATATGTGAGTTACTGTTAAAATCAGGGCTGGGTTGGTAGGAGCAGGGACCAGCTACACATCAGGATGTAGGGGCAGATGGGGCCGGTGGAGTAAGGGGGGGGGGGGGGGGGGGTCGTGGGCAGGCCAGGCTCATTGTTAGAGTACGGGTCCCCTGTCTATTTAGGTGAAGCTCATCTGCTCCAAGCAGGTGTCTCTCCTGCCCCAGCAAATGTTTAAATTGTCTATAAAACCAACATTATGGATCACGGTGGCAGAGGAGAGCCAAGTGTTTAATGACAAAAGTCTACTAAAACGGCCGATTCCTCTGCCCATGGTGGGAGTGGGGCCAGAGATAAAAACAGACACGTGCATGTTTCTTAAAAGATTAAAACGTTGAATAAAATCACGCTTGAGGAGCTCTGACTGCTGCTTATGGATGTCCTTGGTACCAGCGTGGATGATGATTCTACTCACTGTTGTGTGTTTCTGGATGAGGTCTGGGGTGTGTCCTGCAATGACCGTCACTGTAGCTCCAATGATGATAATTAGAAAAGAAAAAAGTTTCTTTGATTTTATAAAACTGTTTTTTTTTTGTTTTAGTGCTGTTTAGGTTTAAGTTTATTTAAAAAAAAGTTTTTATTCATGTGATATTATCAAGCACAGAGCATTATAATACAATAAATGACTAGAATAGAATAGAATTATATATATATATATATATATATATATATATATATATATATACTAATAATACTAATATGAATAACAACAACAATAATAATCATCATAATAAATATTATATTATAATAATATCATTATTAATAATAATACTTGTTATTTTAAAAGTTTGACATTTAAAAACATTAGTTGAATGCCATCATATTTGTGTTTCATTGCTGTTTCTCACTCGTATATCTTCATATATTATAGTCCCGCCCACTCTTTCTCCTTTAGTCAATTTTTTATTTATTTATTCATTTTACATTGATAATACTAAATATTTGGGGACATTTAAAGTCATTCAAGAGAGGCACATTAAAGTTAGCTAGGCCTAGTCATTGAATAACTCAGTCAGAAGTAATAATTGGCTAATTTCTGCTCTAAAGTGAACATAAAAGCCTCCCTAGCCCTTTTAATTATGTCTCTGTGAAAAGACTTGCTTTCCACAATAAAAAAAACTGCCAATTAGTATGCAGAACAATGTTGAACATATCAGAAAATTAATCTACACCGCACTTTGAATTAAAAGTTTGTTCTGGAATAACTAGGGCAGGCCAGCTGAGAACGCTATTGTATGTGGTCTAATTTGCTCCTTTGTTGCCACTGGTGAAAAGCAATTAAAACAGGGAATCCAGTGTGGAGGTTTTTTCCTCTAACCTGTCACCGTTTTAGTCTGAAAATGAAAGGGGGGGGGGGGGGTCTGTCTGCTATCGTTTTGAAGCTCAGGCTCATTGGAGTCATGCCTAGAAGTTAATGACTCAGAAAATATAAAAACTGAAGCTATAGCAGAAAATCATTCAGATCATTCTTGTAGAGGAATGCGCTGTTTATTCCTTTTATTGTCATTAAAGTCATATTTTTAAGTGAATTTTACACTGCCTGTGGTCATTTCTGCCTGCAGAAGGAATATGTGGACATGTTTAGTCTTATTGCATCTTTTCTTCGTTGTTAAACCACGAAATGGTGAATATTCTTGTTTATTTGTAAACTCCAGGTACCATTTTGATGATGATTCATTAGACATGAAAATGGTATGGGTTTAAAAATAATGAGAGAAAATATTAACTAGCCATCATTTTCACGTGTAAACTATTAGAAACAAATGAAAATTAAAGCTGCAAGCAGTGTCATTCGGCCCTCACAGCGCCACGCCGCTCCGGCCTGGCCGGCAGCCCGGGGCACCCGGGCACGTTCGACCACCCCGGCACCAGAAACCGCGAACGGTCTCCTCATCTGCACTTCACCCTGACTCAGCATGTCCTCTGAGCCCACCATTAAATTACATATGTCACCACTAGGGGACACTCTATCTTTACCACACTGGTGGTGTGATGATACAGACCAAGTTTAATGCTATTCTGCCCACGTTTTTTGAAGCTAGGTTAACGTTATCTAGGGGTGCTGTGACCAATTACATAAAAATCCCATCGAGGTCCTCTTAGGGAGTCAAAGATGGCTTTGTGGTACTTTGGCATCAATCAGACTTTACATGCGCTTTCTAGAGCCAGAGAGCTGAAAGGGGAGGAGGTAAAGAGATTTGAACCAACAACCACATCAATGTGTTTGGTGCAGTCACGTGATGACACAAGTCAAGTAAAATGCCCTTCTGACCTTGTCTTTAGAAGTTCATAAAGTTTGAACCTATCTGGGGGTGCTATGACCATTTACAACTAAATCCCATAGAGGTCATTTTTGGTCAACAAAGAAGGTTTTCTGTTAATTTGGCATCAATCAAACATTGCATGGGTCATTTACAGCCAAAAGGCTGTAAGTGGGCGGAGTTAAAGTGATTTGAACAAGTGAGCACACACATGTGTTGGTTGCAGTTGCGTGATGACTCCCACCATGTTTGATATAGTTTGGAGCTTTTTTGTAGAAGTTACAAAGGTTTTATTGTATCTGTCCCAAATTTAGGAAAATATCCCATGGAGCAGCTTGTAGGTTGACAACAATCATTTGGATGTAGTTTGGTGTGAACTGAATTATGCATGTGTTATTCGGGGCCTAATATCTGTCAGGAGGCGGAGCTAAAGCAATATCAACCAATGACCACAGAATTGTTTTGGGTGCCATTGTGTGATGACATAGCAAGTTTGATGCAGTTACGACCTCGTCTGTAGGAGTTATTACAGTTTTAAAGGAATGTAGGGCACGCTGTGGCGATATTATGCAACGTTCACCAACCGTTTGTGCCTCATTGGCTAAAGGGCATGATTGTTGATCACCATGTCCAGTCTCGTGAAGATCAGAGGCTGTTTGTGGAAGTTACAATCAAACGTAAGGTCACGGCGTCACGCCAGAATTCGCCATCACATCAAAGCCCCAAAATCCGACGGTTAAATTTTTTCCCCTATGTCTTATGCCTGATTTATGCTTCTCCGTCTGCGTCAGTGCGGAGACATGCAACGCCATTATCCATCCTTGCATAGGGCACGCAAGTACGTACGGAGTCGAGCCCACTTTTTTAAACATCCGTCGAACGAAACGGATTACGCAAGCTTGTGATTGGTCAGGATGCCGCTGTTGTTTACAGCGCCGCCATTGCAAAGAGAGCCGAGGATAACTAGCGGCAGACACGGAGAAGCTTGAAGAATATCTCGCGAAAAAACTCTAAAAATATGAACGTTTAATTCTCCCGTGACTGGAGGAGTGAAAAGATGCGCAGCAAGCATTTTATTTGTGGACGGAAATGACAGGAAACGTGGGTTTAGAGGTGGGGAGCGCATGAAGCGGTGGGAGAATGAGAGACAAATATGTCCGTGTTAAAAGTCTCTTATATACACAAAAAACACAATATAAACACACTATCTTGGACCGATACATGACAGGATACCACAGAAAAGCGCTACGCCCTCTGTTGTCCTGCTGGGCAATTGCTTTGCAACACTCTCCAGGAGACGAAGAAGTAAAAGAGCAAAACGCTTCCGTCAGTCCGTGCGTGTCTGTCCCTTGCGGAGCTGACGGAGAAGCATAAACCAGGCTTTCAGAGTATATAACAAAAGTTTGAAGGCGAACGGTGAAAAGGGCGACGAGGCATCATTCTCCAAACAACGTGTGTGAAAACCACTAAATCGAGTACTTGGACCAAAATGGCCGATCTCCTGTGCGACTTTGTGCTTTGTTCCAATAGACTTTTTTGTAGGTCCTGAAACACTACATTAGTGTACCAGATTTTGTAATCCTCAGTCAAAGCATGGCTTGCGGCTGACAGTTTAAATGGTCCTGGGGGCGCTACTTAAGATAATAGGCAACACCCACCAGATTTTCACATCAGATATTTTGGGGGCCGGGACTAGGATCACTCACCAGAAGTTTCCTGGTGATGTCTTTAGAAATGACAAAACGGGCGGCAAACGTATGGCTACGGCGGTACGCCTGACTTTGCCGTGCCGCCACAGCAGTTTATGAAAACTCCCTTAAGGTGACGCCAAGTAACTCCCACTTGTCTTGAGTTACCAGCTACAAATTTGTGGTGATAAAGTGAAATGGGGCAATTTGGGACCTATCACAGTAAAACTTGACCTTTTCGGTCCTGAGGGGGTGGGACTTGTGTGATGTCATCATCTTACCATTCATTTTACTTTGTGGGTGGATGTCGAATGACCACAGAAATGTTTGTAACTTTACTCTATTCGAGTATGAAGTTATAGCCATTTATATTTTTTTGGCGAGTGGTCGAACTTTGAGGCCTGGCCACACCCCCTCAGCATATACAAAAAGGCAGTTTTATTTTTTCTATTTGATTGCCCATCCCTTCTGAGCAATTTCCCACAACTTTTGAGATGATTGTGCGAAAAATGATTGAGTAAATCAATCAGAAGCGGACCCTAGAAACAGCCAAAACAGGGTCAAAATGACAACTTCAGACCAAAATGGCTGACTTCCTGTTTGATGTTGACCATGGTTGCAAGAGGCTATTCCATGCGGACTGTTGAGTACTACAAGTGTACAAAAATTCATAACTGTACGACAAACTAAGGTTTATGGAGGGGGGTATTTTTCACATTCTAGGGGGCGCTATGGAGCTAGTTTTATTGCGATTGTTTTTGGGACCTTTAAAAAAACAACATTTTACACCACGCCTGACGTGTGCAAAAATTCCTGAGTTTTCGGGTATGTTAAGGCCTCCAAAAAGCCAATTTACTTGGCGGAAGAAATATAAACAGAGCAGATACAACAGGCCTTCGCAGCGCTTTCGCTGCTTGGGCCTAAATATAAACACAAATGCACAAAATACATAAAACATCACAGTTTTGTTTGTTGTTTAGTTTGTTTTCACCAGGTCCTGTTGTCAGCCCACTTCCTGGAGGGTAAATGGTAAATGGCCCGTAGTTATGTAGTGCCTTCTCACGGTTCTACAATTCACCCATACACACACACACACACACACACACACACACACACACACACACACAGGCTGGTGATATTAAACTACATTGTAGCCACAGCTGGGGTGCACTGACAGTGGCAAGATTGCCAAGCACTGGCAACACTGGTGGGTTAGGTGTCTTGCACAAGCACACAACAGCAGCATTCTCTGGTGGGATTTGGGATCAAATCTGCAACCCTCTGATGGCAGGGCAACCCGCTCTACCTCCTTATCTACTGATGCCCAGAGGGATCTTAGCCAGAGGCAGTGCTCTGAAGCTCATTGTCTTAAAACACACCATTCTAATTAAACAAACAGCGTTATTAAAGAAGATGCTCTCTTATTCCCATGAGACGTAGAGCTTCATTAATATTTAAAACCCCTCAAGGCTTTCTTTCGCTTTCCTCTGCTCTTATTTTATCAGTTATAATTTGGAATAGGGTGTGAGCGGCTTTTAAATGACTACACCAAAACAAGATGATCTGATTTCTAATATGTTATGAAAACAAACATGTTCATTTGCCTTTTCAAAATAAAAGCCTGAAACTCTATTTCAGAAGTTGGGTTCATAGCTGTGAAACAAATGACGTCTGACGCCATTACAACACACACACACGCCCGCACGCACACACACACACGCCCGCACACACGCACGCACGCACACACACACGAACACACACACACACACACACACACACACACACACACACACACACACACACCTCTGCATTTTTCCCTAAGGTAGGGTACAGTTTGGCACCGAGACCATGTATTCAACAGGCTGAGCGATAAGCAGCTCTGAGGTTGTCATAGTGAACCAGGATAAAACTTTTGACTATAGTATATCTAAACCTGAGACACACGCTTCTGTCAAGTTGCTCGGTGTAAAAATTTCCAGAATGGCAGAAATATATACTTTTTCTTTGCTATAATTGTTTAATTGAAGTGAATTGCTTACATTAAAACACAGATTTAAAGCTTCTTTTAATTTTAGATTCAGGAGGAGCAGACAGGTTTTCATTCGTGCTTTGGACCAGTGGACCAGATCTTTCTCTATGCTGTGACGCTGATGGGATCAGGGATTACTCACTTGTGCTTTTGGATGTGGACAATGTCCATGGCTGTGTCCCCATGGTAGAGAGGGAAGGGATGGGGTGTGCTGGGATTGTAGGGGTTGATTTTGAAAATTGTGCAGTGTCACAACCACAACCAGAGCGGTGTACACATCCACTAGTGGAGCTTAGTGTCTGAGTGCTTTTCTGCTATTAGTGACATCTTTAGCTGAGTGTGGGCCGACATTGCAGAGATTCTCATTAAGTAAAACTTGTGAGTGGATGGAGATAGCAGAAGCCTAAAGCCGGGCGTACACTGTGCTACTTTTTCACTCGTAGCTTTCAGCTTCAGCTCAAGCTGTACGACTTCCTCGCAGGGCAGATCTCACGAGTCATGTGCTCACGCTGCACGACCCAGTTCTCGGATGCGATCTGACTGCTCACACTGTACGTCTGGTAGCAACATGTCGGCCCTAAAAATATGCTAAAAATAGCAGTTTTTACTCAACACGTCAGACTTTTTTGTCTTGTTTTGCCTGTTGTCCTTCGGGAGTGCTGCAGGAGGACACACAGGGATTTATGGGGGTTGGATGAGGAAAACGAAATAAAGAAAGTAAATCTGTGTTTTGTGATCAGTTTAATTTGACATGAACACGACAAACACGCTTTCTTGACAATCTTTGTGAGTAAAAAAACGTGTAGAAACAGAAACGAACAACGTGGGTTATTAGGGAAATAGCGGGCGAGCGGTGTTGATGCATGATTGCGCACGCGCCGTGAGAGGTTCTGATGCTTTTTGGGTCACAGCTGCTCTCAGCGCCGCTTCAACAGTGCGATACCCTCACGAGGGACGAGCAAAATATTAAACACGCCAGAAGTCCGTGCGAGCTAACGATTGCTGATCGGTAGCTGGTCACGTGGCGTTAATCGCCTCTCGTAACCCCCTGTACACTACACGACGCTCGGCGCAAAACTCGCCCCGATCTCGTGGATTCTTGCACGAGTGGAAAATCGGCTCAAAAAAGTGAAAAAGTTGCACAGTGTACGCCCGGCTTAACACAGCACTGTGCTACATTTCACCTGAACACAAATAAATATACAGATTTTCTGATCAGACACCAATCAGTGACTGTTCTGTATGGGATCTGGTCAGCTATTGCCTTGTTCAGTAACATAACATTGTTTTATTTGTTATTTGACTTAACCCTCTCAGGCTCAAAATAAGTTTTGATAAAAGGACGAACAACTAAGTCCTTCAGGGGTACTTTTGAGTAAAAACTGCTCATGAAATATGAATGTGGAGTAACCAGGTAGGTAGGTTTCAGCGTTGCAAATCTGCAACGCCTGCCTCCAGAGGGGTAAGAATAAAAATAATGATAAAAAGGCTGTTTTTATTCTATCAGCAGAATTTTGTTGTTAATGCCGCCTTCTAGTTTTGGAGTTTCTGATATCCTTTTGTTGAATGACGCGCTGCTGATACTTTTGACTAGATCCAACCATCCGGCCATTCTTTTGGGTCCTAGGCCTTTTGGTGCTACACCTCGTTGTCCCCTAATTTGGGGATGCTCATGCTCGGAAACATATCACCTATGGCTTGGCTATAACATTTTGAATGTGTTACGTTAAACATGCTTCACATATTAATGGTTCTTTGGTGGCTCAGGACGCCTTCAGAAGAGCTCTGACTGTGATGTGCCAGGCTGGACTTTAGTCTCTGGGCTTTGTAGCTTTCTTACTGCTTGTTTCTTAATTGCCAGAGAAAGTACACCACAAAGTCATGGATTGTGGGTGTTATTTCCAGTCTAGCATACCCTCAGCACTGCATACAACTCATTTCTCACTTTGCTTCCAGAGGCTTAGATCTCATCTCTTTTTCTGCAGCCCTCAGACGTCAGGTGGCCCTCAGCCATTCCAGCTGTCTGTCGGGTGTCACCGAGAATCAGGATCAAGCAGGGGTGTAAAAGAGAATCACACATGCTACATTTGCCTTTAATCAAGGGGAAGTCATGCGCAGAGCTGAGCCCCAAATAGAAATCTCTAGCAACACTTTTGTGCATGTGTAATTAGCGCAGTAAGTCTGCTAATTAGCTTGTTGTGTTGTCAGTGGTTGTAACAGCATCCGGACGGGAGCGGTGGGCCTGGAGTGAGCTAGTTGGTTGTGGTGATGGTGACGGGGGATGGGGGGGGGTGCAGCAGATGGCTGCATGCTGTCTTGCAGGCACACAGTTGTGAAGCGGAGAGGCTGTGTCAGACAATCCCCAGCCAGAAGCCTGCAGACCCCCCCTTTACACACACACACACACACAGCCCTCGCTCTCCTCCACCCCAGCAGCTACAGAAGCAGAGGTTAAGAATAGAGGAAGTCTTGTCACATTGCATGTAGAAGAATCCAGCGTTGTAAGGAGTGATCCACAGAGGAAACAAACAGCCCCCTTGTTTGTTTCGTTTCCCTCGTTATTAACTCCTTTTGGTCAGATTCTGTCACAGATCTGCACTGCTTACCGTTGAGTTTTGGTCTCAAGTTGACATCATCAGCGAGGAGCCTATTACTCGATCCCGGTGCAGATGGAGAGTGTGCCACTAAATTACTAACTCTGTTATTGTTAAAGGATTTTCGGAGTCGGATCTGTTCTCGTGTCACTTAAAAACTGTTTTAATGAGATGGCCGAGTTGCATCGCTTCCTTCCAGCTGAGTGTAGCAGAGATCAGGAGCTCAGTTTGAATACGTTGTGATTTAAGGTTGACATCCAGATTCTGCAAACGCAGACAGAACCTGTCAAAGTCCTCCCCAGTCGGCCACTGCTGGGAAAATTTGCTTGTTTGAATCAGATCATTACAGCTGCTCTACATCCAGCTCACACACCTGGAATCTGTTCAGGCGCAGAACAAAAGCCTTTTGTGGAGAAACTGCTCCTCTTCCAGATGTTGACTTTAATTTGAAAAGAAAAGGTGATTTTTAGTGCGTGTGTGTGTGTGTGTGTGTGTGTGTGGGGGGGGGCAAAAACAACTTAACAACAACAACTGAAAACAGCGGAGGCGAACAAGCGGGAGCTCTGACTGCAGCTGCTGCAAAAAGGAAAGTCAACCAGGAAGAAGGGATGTCGAAAGGTGACACAAAAGAGAAAAACATAACAGCATAAACACACACAGAATGTCTCAAGGCAGCAACATCATGGGCAGGATGTTCACTTTGTCACATGTTGTTGTGCATGATGGATTCTTCACCGAACCACGTCTACAGGTTCCTGGTCTGATCCTGGATGGACAAATCAGGCTTTTCACAATGGATTCAAAAAGGTTGTGCTCTTATTGTGTCCCATCACAAGTTCTGACAGACAGTCAGGTGCGGCTTTGTTGATTTACTGTAAAATCACCACTTCTGTACAGTAATAATGAAACCTACGAAAGAAGAGCATTAGCTTGGTCGTTTTCTCAGGTCACAAACATTCATAAAGAGTTGAATGTTAAAAAAAAGTGTTTAAAATCTGCAAGCCGGCATGTCCTACATATCTGTGATACAGTTTAATTAAATGACATCCAGTGATTGAAAAGATATAGTTTCAATTAAAGAGCTTTAATTGAAAAAGGTCCTTTCAAAAAATAAGTGTTCTATTAGAAATTCAATTACCTCCTCAAAAAAGGCAATATAATATAATTCTTCATAATGGACTGTGAAATGTAATAAGTTGGCCAATTAACATTTTTTTATTTGATTTGGGTAGATTACATGATCTTTGCTCACAATGTCAATTACACGGAAAGCTTCATGAAGGCTGAGCAGCAAACGGCAGCGGCCGACAGAGGAGGGGAGAGGCCCGGACTAATTAACGCATCCCCAAGCAGCGTTCAATTAGAACACAAATCATGCACAAATCTGAAATTCCTGACACATGTAGGTCAGGAATCTCAGGAAGTCTTTTGTTTGAGAAAAGTTATGCTGTTTTAACTTGAGCTAGCGTCCGCAGCACAGTAGCAGCTAAACGTTTAAATGTTTAAATCACGTTGCGGTGATTACTTTCCTGCATTTATTTAGAATGCTGTCAGGTGAATCTTTGCTGCTTTTCCACTTCTGACAGACATCAATCAATCCAACAGATGAGGTCAGCTCTTTTAATTTGCCCACGCTGCGTCCGGGGAAATGAATATTCAGCACTCTGATGATCGAGCTTCGCTGTTTATGCACACTGAAGACATTAATGTGCTGGCAGTGTTGCATTTTTTTTTAGCTCAGCACATTTATTACATCATGAAGGCAATAAAAGGAATAGCTGGACTGAATTAGCTTTAAAATCTCTGTCTGTGGTTTTCCTCCACACTGCTGCTCCTCTACACACTCACCTGTTCACTCGGATCATCCATCTTTACTCTGTGATCAACTTCCCACCAGCGAAAAGTCCTTATTGTCACAGTCACGTCACGTGTTCCTGTTGCGTGCGGCCTTCAGACGTGTTTCATGTTCCCTGGCTGGTGTGTTTTTTTCTTTCTGGGTGTCACACCTGCCTTTGTTTTCACCATGAAAGTCTTTCGGAGTTCCTTTCCCATTCCCTGCCTCTTTGGTCTGCCCTTGGCTTTTTGTTCACTGCCAAAAACACGATGCTGAGGTTATGGCGAGGTCTTTGTAAAGCTGTTCAAACAGCGACGCTCATTAAAAGGAAAATAACTATAATACAGTTTTTTCAATACCTATGCCTATTATCAATATTTTTTAAATACATTGAACATTTTTTCATTTTTCCAAGGTCTATTGGAAAGCATAGAATTCACAAAAAGCTCAAATGGATTAAGTTGTTAACTTCCTCTCTGCTCCTTCATGGATAAATAATGATTTGTGGGTTTTTAAAAATAAAATGTTAACCTAGATAGGAATCTTCCTTAACACCTTTAGCATAATTTCATGTTTTCTTTTTAATCCAAAATTGGAAGACTGGGATTTTAAAGGATTTAATCCAAAAAATGTTTGATTTCTGGGAAATACACAAACATCATAGAATATTTGTCAGAATTCCTAATGATGTTTTCCGTTTGTAGCTTTTTTCTGTCAGATTTTGAGTGGAATAAAAGTGCTCAATGGTCCTGCAAGCCCCTAACTCACCAGCAGGGGGCAGTATTACGCAAACACGAAGGGTAAACTGATGTCAAAAGGCATTAAAGGAAAGTATCCCCACAATTGGCGACAAAACAGTACAATGCAGTGATGAATGATACATTTTTGCTTTGAAGCCCCAAATAATAAATATATAAAAGCAAAAACATCAGTCAACCTGGTGCCTGATCGCTGCTGCAGATTCACAAATTGGTCAAATCCCTTTCATGAGAAGCAGAAAGAAAATGTGTGAGTTTTAATGGCAGATGCGTGACTGATGCTTTAATTTCACAAACCAGCTCTGTTTTACATTTAGGCTCCAATCTGCATCACAAACTTTTTGTGTTCAAACTCTCCACTGTTACAGGTTGCATGAGGTTATTTATCTCTAACAAGATCAGTGGATTATTGTCATTTCCACCCAGTGTGTGCAGTACAAGAGTGTTTTAACAAAAACAATGTGTGTGTGTGTGTGTGTGTGTGTGTGTGTGTGTGTGTGTGTGTGTGTGTGTGTAATCGGAAGGTTGCAGGTTCGAGCCCCGCTCAGTCTGTTGCTGTCGTTGTGTCCTTGGGCAAGACACTTAACCCACGTTGCCTGCTGGTGGTGGTCGGAGGGACCGGTGGCGCCAGTGCTCGGCAGCCTCGCCTCTGTCAGTGCGCCCCAGGGCAGCTGTGGCTACACTGTAGTTCATCCCCGCCAGTGTGTGAATGTGTGTGTGAATGGGTGAATGACTGATTGCATTGTAAAGTGCCTCGAGGCGTTCCAGGACTCTAGAGGGTGCCATATCAAACATTCATTCCAGATACACAATATCACAATTTCTCTCAAACGTTGTTCACAAATCAGTCTAAATGTGTGATAGTGAGCACCTGTGCTTTGCTGTGATAATCCATCCTACCTCACAGGGGTGCCACATCAAGATGCTGGTCTGACATCATGAGTAGTGTACAGGTGTACCTTAGACTGCCCACAATAAAAGGCCACCCTGGAATGTGCAGTTTTGTCTCACAGTAAAATGCCACAGATGCCATAATCATTGAGGGAGTGTGCAATTGGCATGCTGACAGCAGGAATGTCAACCAGATCTGTTGCTCGTGCATTGAATGTTCATTTCTCCACCATAACCCATCTCCTAAGGCGTTTCAGAGAAAATGGCAGTACATCCAATCGGCCTCACAACCGCAGACGACGTGTAACCACACCAGCCCAGGACCTCCACTTCCAGCAGGTTCACCTCCAAGATCGTCTGAGACGAGCCACTCAGACAGCTGCTGAAACAACTGGTTTGCATAACCAAACAATTTCTGCACAAACTGTCAGAAACTGTCTCAGGGAAACTCAACTGCATGCTCGTCATCCTCGGGGTCTTGACCTGACTCCAGCTCGTCACCGTAACAGACTTGAGTGGGCAAATGCTCACATTCGATGGCATCTGGCACATTGGAGAGGTGTTCTCTTCACATATGAATCTCGATTTACATTGTTCAGGGCAGATGGCAGACAGCGTGTGTGGTGTCGTGTGGGTGAGCGCTTTGCTGATGTCAATGCTGTGGATCGAGTGGCCCATGGTGGTGGTGGGGTTATGGCATGGCCAGGCATCTGTTATGGACAAAGAAGACAAGTGCATTTTATTGATGGCATTTTCAATGCAGAGATACCGTGATGTGATCCTGAGGCCCATTGTTGTGCCGTACATCCATGAACATCACCTCATGTTTCAGCAAGATAATGCACGGCCCCATGTTGCAAGGATCCGTACACAATTCTTGGAAGCTGAAAATGTCCCAGTTTTTGCGTGGCCGGCATACTCACTGGACATGTCATCCATTGAGCATGTTTGGGATGTGCTTGACCAGCGTATACAACAGTGTGTACCAATTCCCACTAATATCCAACAACTTCGCACAGCCATTGAAGAGGAGTGGACCAACATTCCACAGGCCACAATTGACAATCTGATAAACTCTATGCGAAGAAAATGTGTTGCACTGCATGAGTCAAATGGTGGTCACAGCAGATACTGACTGTTTCTGAGTACCCAGACCCCCCAAAAAGCAAAAAACTGCACATTCCAGGGTGGCCTTTTATTGTGGGCAGTCTAAGGTACACCTGTGCACTACTCATGATGTCAGATCAGCATCTTGATGTGGCACACCTGTGAGGTGGGATGGATTATCTCAGCAAAGCACAGGTGCTCACTATCACACATTTAGACTGATTTGTGGACAATGTTTGAGAGAAATTGTGATATTGGTTATCTGGAATGAATTTTAGACCTTTAAGTCCATCTCATGAAAAATGTGAGCAAAAACAAAAGTGTTGCATTTGTATTTTTGTTTAGTGTATGTATATACTGTATATATTAAGAAAGTAGCGCTTGCCCTCTGTCTACTCTACACAGAGGAAGCATTGGCATAGCTGGCCAGGCTAAAAAGAAGCAGAAATGTGGATAAATGGAAATATGCTGGTTTAATAGATGAACTCAAACACCTGAAAAGTATCTTTCAACTGTTCCTTTTGACTTCTGGTTTTGGAAATTTGAGACAATAACACCTTTTCTCAAGTACAACTATGGAAATATTTTACTTATTTATTTATGTGTTTATGTGTGTATTTATTTATTTATTTATTTATTATCGTCGTCTTCCTCTGCTTATCCGGGTCCGGGTCGCGGGGGCAGCATCCCAACTAGGGAGCTCCAGACTGTCCTCTCCCTGGCCTTCTCCACCAGCTCCTCCGGCAGGACCCTAAGGCGTTCCCGCACCAGATTGGAGATGTAACCTCTCCAACGTGTCCTGGGTCCACCCGGGGGCCTCCTGCCGGCAGGACATGCCCGAAACACCTCCCTGGGGAGGCGTCCAGGAGGCATCCTGACCAGATGCCCAAACCACCTTAACTGGCTCCTTTCGATCCGGAGGAGCAGCGGTTCTACTCTGAGTCCATCCCGAATGTCCGAGCTCCTCACCCTATCTAAAAGGCTGAGCCCGGCCACCCTACGGAGGAAACTCATTTAGGCCGCTTGTATCCGCGATCTCGTTCTTTCGGTCATTACCCAAAGCTCATGACCATAGGTGAGGATTGGGACGTAGATCGACCGGTAAATCGAGAGCCTGGCTTTAGGGCTCAGCTTCCTCTTCACCACGACAGATCGGCTAAGCGTCCGTATCACTGCAGATGCAGCACCAATCCGCCTGTCGATCTCCCGATCCCTCCTACCCTCACTCGTGAACAAGACCCCGAGATACTTAAACTCCTCCACTTGAGGTAGGACCTCTCCCCCGATCCGGAGTTGGCAAGCCACCCTTTTCCAGTCGAGAACCATGGTCTCAGATTTGGAGGTGCTGATCCTCATCCCAGCTGCTTCACACTCGGCCGCGAACCTACCCAGCAAGAGCTGAAGGTCAGAGCTGGATGAAGCTTGGAGGACCACATCATCCGCAAAAAGCAGAGACGAGATTCTCCTGCCACCAAACTCGACACACTCCACACCACGGCTGCGCCTAGAAATTCTGTCCATAAAGGTGCGCCTAGAAATTCTGTCCATAAAGGTAATGAACAGAACCGGTGACAAAGGGCAGCCCTGGTGGAGTCCAACCCTCACCGGGAACAGGTCCGACTTACTACCGGCTATGCGGACCAAACTCACGCTCCTCTGGTAAAGGGACTGAATGGCCCTTAACAGAAAGCCACCCACCCCATACTCCTGGAGTGTCCCCCACAGGGTGCTCCTGGGGACACAGTCATAAGCCTTCTCCAAATCCACAAAACACTTGTGGATTGGTTGGGCAAACTCTCATGCCCCCTCCATCACCCTTGCAAGGGTATAGAGCTGGTCCACAGTTCCACGGCCAGGACGAAAACCACATTGCTCCTCCTCAATCTGAGATTCAACTATCGATCGGACCCTCCTCTCTAGTACCTTGGAGTAGACCTTTCCAGGGAGGCTGAAGAGTGTGATCCCCCTACAGTTGGAATACACCCTCAGGTCACCCTTCTTAAAGATGGGGACCACCACCCCGGTCTGCCACTCCACAGGAACTGCCCCCGATGACCATGCAATGTTGCAGAGACGTGTCAACCATGACAGCCCTACAACATCCATAGCCTTGAGATACCAAGGACAAACCTCATCCACCCCCGGGGCTCCGCCGCTGTGTAGTTGTTTGACTACCTCAGCAACTTCTGCCCCGAGATTGGACAGTCCATCCCCAGGTCTCTCGGCTCTGGTTCCTCCTCGGAATGCGCGTAGGTAGGATTGAGGAGCTCCTTCCACCGTCCGACTATAGCCCCAGTTGACGTCAGCAGCTCCCCATCCCCACTGTAAACAGTGTGAGCGAGTTGCTGCCTTCCTCTCCTGAGGCACCGGACAGTTTGCCAGAACCTCTTTGGAGCCAATCGATAGTCTTTCTCCATGGCCTCACCAAACTCCTTCCATGCCCGAGATTTTGCCTCGGCAACTGCCACTGCTGCACCCCGCTTGGCTATCCGGTACCTGTCTGCTGCCTCCGGAGACCCACAGACCAGCCACTCCCTGTAGGCCTCCTTCTTCAGCCTGACGGCTCCCCGAACTTCTGGTGTCCACCAGCGGGTACGGGGGTTGCCACCACAACTGGCACCGGCCACCTTACGACCACAGCTAGCAACAGCCGCCTCAACAATCGCAGAGTGGGACAAGGCCCACATGGAGTCAATGTCCCCCACTGCTCTCGGGACACGGTCAAAGCTCTGCCGGAGGTGGGAGTTGAAGACTGTCTTAACAGGTTCTTCTGCCAGGAATTCCCAGCAGACCCTCACTATGCGTTTGGGTCTGCCAGGTCTACGCGGCATCTTCCCCTGCCATCTGATCCAACTCACCACCAGGTGGTGATCAGTTGACAGCTCCGCACCTCTCTACACTCGTGTGTCCAAAACATTCGGCCGCAGGTCAGATGATATGACTAAAAAGTCTATCATTGACCTGCGACCTAGGCTGCCCTGGTACCAAGTGTACCGATGGGCATCCTTATGTTCGAACATGGTGTTCGTTATGGCCAAACTGTGGCTTGCACAGAAGTCAAATAAAGAAACACCACTCGAGTTCAGATCAGGCGGGCCGTTCCTCCCAATCACACCCCTCCAGGTCAAGCTGTCATTGCCCACGTGAGCATTGTAGTCCCCCAGCAGGACAATGGAGTCCCCTGATGGAGCACTATCTAGCACTCATCCCAGGGACTCCAAAAAGGGTGGGTACTCTGAACTGATATTTGGCGCATAAGCACAAGCAACCGTCAGGACCTGTTCCCCGACCCAAAGGCGCAGGGAAGCTACCCTCTCGTCCCCCGGGGTAAATGCCAACACACAGGCAGAGAGTCTTGGGGCTAACAAAAAGCCAACCCCAGCACTCCGCCTCTCACCCGGAGCAACTCCAGCAAAGGAGAGTGTCCAACCCCTCTCAAGGACTTGGGTTCCAGAGCCAATGCTATGTGTCAAGGTGAGTCCGACTATATCTAGCCTGTACCGCTCAATCTGCCACAAGCTCCTGCTCCTGCTCCTTCCCCGCCAGCGAGGTGATGTTCCATGTCCCAAAAACCAGTTTTCTTGTCCGGGGATTGGACTTCCAAGGCTCCCGACTGCCACCCGATCCGCATTGCACCAGACCCTTCATGTTCCTCCTGCGGGTGGTGGGTCCACAGTTGGATGAGCCCATGTATCCGGTTCGGGCTAGGCCCGGCCGGGCCCCATGGGCGAAAGCCCGGTCACCAGGCACTCGCTCACTGGCCCGAACCCCAGGCCTGGTTCCAGGGTGGGACCCCGGTAAACCTCCGGGCCGGGTACTCCGACTCTTTGAATTTACATCCATGAAAGATCCTGTGAACCATTCTTTGTCTCACCCTTCACCTAAGATTATTATTATTATTATTATTATTACATGCTGCTATTACTAACAAAAGAAGGAGAATAAGGAAGAAGGCTGGAGAATAAATTAATTTACAGATTACATTTATATAAATAGTTATGTAAAGACTTTTAATCAAAGAGGAAAAAAACATGTAAACTGTTTAAATAAAACTGTCTAAAGACTTTATCCACCAACCGGAGAATATTCTCATGAGCAAAAACTGGCGTGTGTGTGTGTGTGTTGTGGAGATTTCTAAAATTATATATGAATACATGAAAATAAATAAATCTTTTTTATGTATTTTATGTACATTAATTAGGTTTTGTCCATCCATATGATTAACATCACAAACCTAATGAGCATAAATCAAACACAGTTGAAATATATATACTCATTCATGTGTTATCCATGAGTGTTATCTTAATCAATTCCTAAAACATATATTCTGTATTTCTTTATTTTATTGTAAAACTAAATAATTTCTGTGTGAATCTTACTCCATCAAACACAGTAACAGTTACTGTGGGTAAAATAATCTGGATTGGCTGAATCTGTTTCTGGTTCATGACGGCAGAGTTGGTGCAGATTAGTGCAGAACACACTCGCTCTCACTTTGTGTTTTCTCTCTAATTCTCCATCTGCTCTCTCTCTCTCTCTCTCTCTCTCTCTCTCTCTCTCTCTCTCTCTCTCTCTCTCGCTCTCTCCTCTGAGCTCCTTTTCTCATCCTCACTCTTCCGCTACTGACTCCCTTCATTTGTGTTAAGCTGATCTCACCTGCAGCCATCTTTATAGCACACACACACACACACACACACACACACACACACACACACACACACACACACACACACACACACACACACACACACACACACACACACACACACACACACACACACACACACACACACACACACACACACACACCTGTTTGCTCACCTGGTGTTTAACCAGTGTGAGGTCCATTTACGTAACAGCCAGTGCTTTGAAAAAGTAAAGAGGAGACATTATTATAAGTGAGTCTAAATGAGATAAGTGTGCTCAGTTGTGCAAATGACTGTGAAATTATTTTATTTGACCATGTAAGCAGCCATAAAGCACTATTTTATATTTAAATATACTTTTAAACTGATAAGATTTTCCCCATTAAATGTTAGGGACCTGCTATAAGATTAAAAGCAAAAAAAATAAAATCATTCCTTTTGACAAGAAGTGCATCAATACACAATCAGCATGACTGGCCTTAATAGGTGATCGACCAATCTGAAATTTAAAATACCAGATGTTTTAAAACCACTCCATGAATCAGCTCCTCTAATCCCAAAACCATGGTCTTGAGTCAAAAAAGAGTAGAATGCCTTCTCCGGGTCAGGGACGAGGTCCTGGCTCAAGTGGAGGAGTTTAAGTATCTTGGGGTCTTGAGTGAGGGAAAGATGGAGCGTGAGATCGACAGGTAGATTGGTGCTGTGTCTGCAGTGATGTGGGCATTGTACCAATCTATCGTGGTGAAGAGAGAGGTGAGCTGGAAGGCAAAGCTCTCGATAGACTGGTCGATACGTTCCTACCCTCACCTGAGGTCACAAGCTTTGGGAAGGGACTGAAAGAACGAGATTGCGGATGCAAGTGGCTGAAACGAGTTTTCTCCGCAGGGTGGCTGGGCTCTCCATTAGAGATAGGGTGAGAAGCTCAGTTATGTGGGAGGGGCTCGGAGTAGACCTGCTGCTCCTTCACGTAAAGAGGAGCCTGTTGACTCGGGCATCTGGGTAAGATGCCTCCTGGATGCCTCCCTGAAGATACAGAACATGCTGGATGTTTCTCAGCTGGCCAGAGACACCTTGAGATTCTCCTGTAGGAGCTGGCCCAAGTGGCTGGGTAGAGACTGAATCCCGGATAAGTGGACAAAAATGGATAAATGGATGGATGATGGTCCACGAATGTACCGTTGCTCGGCAGCCATAAAAATGCTACGTTTGTACGTTGTCAAATGTTAATCCTCATTAGCAAAATGAGATGATCTGTGTAAAGATTTTTCACCTCCAAAAATTCAAAATTCTAGAAATAACAAAAACTAACAACCCACGTGTATTCTAGTGGCCGCTCAGAGATGTACGAGAACCAGAAATCTGTACCTGCCCTCAAACCCAGAGTCACAGCAGCTCCACTAATTTCTTTTCCATGTAAAGAAATTTAATAGTCCAGACTAGGTAGCATCTAGATAATAACGTCAACAAATAAATTATAATACAACACACTCAAGTATCGCGGGTGAATGTTGTACAAGAGACAGAAGTCAGCATCAGCCCAGATCGTGAAATCAGAATCGGTGCATCTCTGCTTTTCACATTTTTCTCCCTTTCCCTCTTTTGTTCAGCCTCTGTGTCGTGCATCTCTTCCAGGCAGTGGGGTGTCCATCAGGGCTGTTGAGGAGGAGGATGGGGCTTAAGTGTGTGTGTGTGCTCACAGCATGTGTTTGTATAAATGTGTGTGCAGCTGAGTGAAGGGTTAGGGCGGCAGCTGGTCGAGGCTTTTTATTTTTATTTTTCAGCTTGCCTGCCTTGGGGAGCCCCCGGTCCAGCTGTGATTGATGCACTCCTGTTGCTGACCGTGCAGAGGCCAGAGCACAGGGACCCGCTGAGGCTGATGTTTATTTGTGGTCAGAAACCACCTCGGTCAAAGGGTCCTGCTCGTCAAACATCTTAATCCTCACAAACACTGCTCTGGGCCTGATTTTTCTCCTTGGGCGTGACACATCAGGTTCCCTCTTTGCTATTGGCTTTAGCACACTGACATAAATCTCTGCTTAGAATAGTTTTAGCTGTTAGCTGAAGATTTGAGGCATGCCAACGAGAGAGAAAAACTAAATCTGAGCTTTGCATTTGTGACCTTCACCTTGTGGTAAATAGTATGATGTATTTTCCTCCACATGGAGGCTGGTTTGGGGAATCCCTGTGCGATTTGCAGACAGGCGACTCTAAACACTCCGAACTCATGCTTCTGCGGGGGAGTGCCAGATACACTCACACCCCTTTGATCACGCTAGACTTTGGGTTCACAGAGTGACGAATGTTTTTAGTATGTGACATTCTGGAGCACTTCAAGGAAATGATCGGTCAAAGTGCAATCAGCAGACAGAGCCGGGGCTTCGTACTTAACTCCCTGCGGAGCCGTGAAGGTAAAGCCACAGAGGCATGAACTCACCCGAGGAAGGGGGAGGCAAGCTGGAAAAAGGAACCCTGCAGCTTGTTTTAGTTTCAGCTCTTTATTTTTATTTTTTTTGGCAAATATCTGTTGGTTGAATATTGTAATTATTCACTTGATTACTTGTGGCTCATGATGCAAAATAATGTAGTTTTTGCTTCAGAAGGTGAGTAAACGGGCTGTACATGACATCCACTGCACAGCTTGTCATGAGATACGCTAATCTCTCCAATCAGTAAACAACAAAACCACATGATATTATTTTTGCTGCTGAATATGGCATAATAAGCTTTCACACACATCAGATGTTATTTTTAAACCTTCTCACTGCTAAGTCATTGAGTTTGTGTATATTTAATACCCACGCAACCCAGTGAAATCCACAGTAAAGGTTCTGCCAACAACTTTTCAAAGCTGTTGTAATTTAAGGGGATAATAATTTATTTTCTGCAGCAGGGTTTGAGGATGGAGACGTGAGTACCATTCTACATGTTAGACCCCACCCCGGGATACACCAGAAGGTGTTTGTGTAGTACATGGTTATCCATAAAGCTACATAAATTATAGGGGAATTTCCTCAAAAACACACACACAAAAAAAAACCAGCTTGAAGTAAACTTTAAATCCTCTTTTGACTGAGCACAGTCTTTAAACTGAGTTAAAGTTTATTAATGTGAGTAAAAGCAAGATGAAGTTTCCATCATAAATAGTTCATTTTGTTTGCATTGTTCAGTGGAAGTGTGGTGTGTTTTATGATGAGCAGCATTTTTCCACGGCTAACTTACATGGCAACTGTTTTAGTGCCCTCTAGGGTTCCACAACCCCCCAAGGTGCTTTACAGCTTAACTAGTCATTCATCCATGCACACATTCACACTGGTGATGACTACACTGTAGCAGAAGCAAACACAGACATCATCGCTTCCTCTGATCACCAACAAGCAAAGCGTGCAAAGTGTCTTGCCCAAGGACACAACGACTGCTGCGTCAGACTGAGCTGTGGCTCTGACCTGCATATATGTATGTGGGCTGTATGGTGGCGCAGTGGCTAGCACTGTTGCCTCGCAGCACAAAGGTCGCAGGTTCAAAACTCAACTGCGGCCTTTCTGCGTGGAGTTGCGTGTTCTCCCCATGCATGCGTGGTTTTCCTCTGGGTACTCCGGTTTCCCCCACAGATCACAACATGCCCTACAGGTTACAAATTGTAAGTCGCTTTGGATAAAAGTGTCTGCTAAATGAATAAACACACACACATATATATATATATATATATATATATAATATAGTAGCGGTCTGCACCGCCCTCTAGCGGGGTGTGTGTGAAGCAGCGAAGAAGAGTCGACAGGTGGCAGACATAGAACACTTTTAATAGCCGGATGGTTCCTCTTTTCATCCCCCCACACATACATTTAACTCACGGTGCCAACAGGCACCGGATGAGAACAACACAGCATGAACTCCAAACTGAAACAAACAACACTAACATAACCCCAAACAAAATAACCCTCAAAACATCACAACCTGAATAAACAACCCCAATTTACCCTCCCCCCAGAGTGCAATGCGGCCTTGCCGGCCTATCAGTGGCGGGGCCGCCACATAGCCCCCCCAATAGGGTT
The DNA here is from genome assembly GCF_043380555.1 of Nothobranchius furzeri. Taxonomy (NCBI): domain Eukaryota; kingdom Metazoa; phylum Chordata; class Actinopteri; order Cyprinodontiformes; family Nothobranchiidae; genus Nothobranchius; species Nothobranchius furzeri. The sequence goes on along the minus strand of NC_091756.1, from coordinate 58,026,662 downwards.
AAGTGTCCTACAACCCTCAGTCTCCCACCTCAAAGTCCTTGAACCGGTCTGGCAGGTGCAGAGTGCGCACCGGCCTCCCTAGTCTCAGCCCCCACCCCCCACCCCACAAGTCCATCCACAGCCCCATCAGCAGCTGGTTGCCCCCCGGTCTGTGGCTGGTACGGCGCCAAACGGCCCTTGTGGAGGACCACCCGCCTACCTTGTCCAGGCAGGTGAACCCGGAAGACCACCGCAGAGATCTGGTCCAAAATTTCTGCGGGTTCTTGCCAGTGGCTCATCAGTTTGAGGGACAGGCCCTTCTTCCGGGTTGGGCAGTAGACCCAAACCTTGTACCCCAAAGCCAATGAGGGTCCATTAGCTCTGGAGTCATATGCCCTCTTCTGGCGAGCTCCAGCCACTAGCAGGGTGGTCCGGGCCAGCTGGTTGACTTCTTCCATCCGCTCCTTTAGGCGTTTGCCTAATGGCAGGTGATGAGGGTGGAGCCATACAGGAGCGGCGTCTTCTGTGTCGATGCAGTGTTGGATCAAGCTAGTCCAGGTGCAATCCTCTTCTCGAGCAGCAAAGATGTCTCCAAACTCTCGCAGTAATTGGCCCAACTGCTCTCGTTGCTCCGAGCTGAGGTGTTCCCCGCTGCGTTGTTCCAATGCCTCCATAGCAAGCATGGCCTCAGGTGATGGGGCTACAGTAGCAGGGACCAGCTTCTGTTCAACCTCCAGGCTTTCACAGTCGTCTTCGAGCGTCTGGGCGACTCTGGCTCCTCGTCGCTTCTCATGAGGGTCCCTCCCCTCCTGGAGAGGAATCCTGTAGGCATCTAGGCACAAAGCAGTTCCTCGGACATCAACACATGCACCCCAGCGCGTTAATACATCCAACAAATGATGCAATCATCTCGAATGGCAGAGATCCAGAACTCCAGCTCAGCTCGATGAGTTCCCACCACCACCGATAACAGTCCCTTTCCCGTCATTGTGGTTTTTCACCAGTCATAGTTAGCAATGCGGTTTCGGTGGGACTCCAACCTGCCGGGAGGGAACCCTCAGTCTCTGGCAGGAATCCCTTCCGGACCAGACAGATGGTGGACCCCGTATCCACCAAGGCTCGGCATCGTTGTCCTCAGACAACAGTCCAACTATAGCCCATGAAGCGGCCCACAGCGGCTGACGGATGGCAGGTTAACTCCAAGGGGTGACGTTGCGCGAGGTCGGAGTCCCCTTACTGTCCCACCCTGCTGGCGTTTCCCACAGCTTGTGGCCCGTGCGGCCCGGACCTGGGCCGAGGACTTGGGGCTGGGCAGTCTCTGGCTAGATGTCCCGGTTCCCCACAACATATAGGATTTTCAAACTGGGGGGGACAAAGTTCCAATGTACCCTCCCCCAAACACACACACACACACACACACACACACACACACACACACACACACACACACACACACACACACACACACACACACACACACACAAACTATTGCAAGCGCCTTAACTAGAGCTCAGACAGTTTGTGTGATTTCCTCCAACGGTTTACGTAAAAACTAACTTTTATATACGTGTTTGAAGCCATTATGCGGTGGAACGCTGGCAACAAAGCTCTGCCTGATCAACACTATAAATGATAAATGATCCGCACTTGTATAGCGCCTCTCAGAGTAAGGACTCCAAAGCACTTTACACTACGGTGTATCATTCATCCATTCACACACATTCACACACTGATGATGATGAGCTACGATGTAGCCACAGCTGCCCTGGGGCGCACTGACAGACGTGCCCCACTATTTAATTCAGTTATTTGTTATTCTCCCAATCAATTACTAACCAAAACCTCATGCTTTATGCAAAACATTAAATGATTTTCAGCATACCAATCTTTACAGAAAACATAAAAGCCCTAAAAAAACTGCACATAAAATATAATAAACAATATTCCCTTATCACTTAGAGCAGTGGTTCCCAAACTTTTCAGCCTGACCAACAGATGTTCCTTCGTATTTTTACATTATTTATAAATTTTCATTATATTTGGAAAGTTTTAATTTATACATAAATATATAAATTTCTTTAAATTTCATATTTTACCTTTTTTATGATTATGTGGCACACTTGACTTCCATACATAACGCAACGGCATCTGCCCCTTTTTATGGCTTTTTATTTATTTATTTTTTACATTGTCACTACGTCTGTCACATTTGCGGTGTTTTACCATCATTTCTACATCCATCACATCCCAGAGAAGGTTAAACCAACATCAAACCCAACGTTTGGAGCTTGTAAGCTCCACACACCTCTCGTGCAGCACCAGCTGTCTGATGCTGCAGCAGCATCAATCGTCCCGGCTGGATGAGTGAATTTCTTCATCAGAGTCAATATTCTGCTTCATTATCAGAGTCAGATACCAGACAAAGTGATCAGTCAACAAAGACCAGACCTGCCGGCAAATATATGTTTTATCTAATATTTGCGCATCTCCTCCTCTCCCCGACTGGGAGCCTCTCGGCGGCGGGAGGCAATTTTCAAGCTCTAAAAACTCCCAAACTTTGCTCAGCCTGAAGGTTCCACATCTCCACTTTCTTCTGGTGTAAAGTTGTGCGTGTGTGTGTGTGTGTGTGTGTGTGTGTGTGTGTGTGTGTGCGTGCGCCTGCTCTGTCTTCTCGATCCCCAGTGAGTCGTGGAGGATGACTGCTTATACTGAGCCAGGATTCTCTGGAGGTTTCTTCCTGTTAAAAGGGAGTTTTCCTCTCCACTGTCGCTGCATGCTTGCTTAGTATGAGGATTGCTGTATAGTCACTGACACTTGTCAGTGACTTGATGCAATTTGCTGGGTTCCTTATACAGGAAACATTATTTCTGATTGGCTTAATGAACTGTGAATTGGAATGTTTATTATGTGAAGTGCCTTGAGACGACTCTTGTCGTGATTTGGCGCTATATAAATAAACTTGAATTGAATTGAATTGAATTAACTTCATGAGGGATCATATTTGTAGATGAGACTTGTTAAAGTCAGTAATGAGGCTTTGGCGCTTATAACGAGTAAGTCCCAACACTGACAACAACGTACTGAAACTAGAACCAACACGCATAAACAGAAGATCGGTCCTGCCTACTTACACTGTTGGTCTTTTTTAAATACGCAGTAATCGTTGCTTGCCGTCTCTTCATCCTGCGTCCTAGCAGCAACCACGGTGTTTGTTTACATCATGCTGCATTCAATGTCATTGGAAAAAGGAGCTTCAAGCGCTAAACCTCCGATTTTGTTTTCTTTCTGGCCTTAAGTTGGGGGGGACGGATCGGGGTCGATCTGAATCTGGGGGGGACAGATCCCCCCGTCCCCCACCCTATCTGCGCGCCTGACATTGTTACCTCCTCCCGATCCCTTCGATCTTCCTCCTCGATCCATCTCGCTGTGCCCTATTTCCGCCTCATCATTGTGGGAAGCAGTGCTTGGAGTAAAGCCACTGCTCCTCCAGTAGCAGCTCTCTCTTACAAGTAGGAGGTGGTTCTGTTCTAATTTCTCTGTTTGTGACATCACAAATGGGGAACATTTGAAACAGATTTTAGGCAGAAAACCTATGGATGAACTTTTTTCATGTTTGTAGTGTTTACAGAGGCAGTGGAGCCCTACATTGGTGCACAAAAGACTACAAAAAGTATATTTTTAATTTCTCTTTAACTGAGTGAGCAGCCTTTTCATAATTTCTTTCACAAACTCGGTCAGAACAAGATTTTTTGGTGTGCCCCTGCATGCTGGAATGTGGGTTTGGTTTAATCTGGACCTCCAGTTTAAATGTGTCATCCCACTGAAGGCTGACTAAAACTAACATGTTCTTAAATATACAAAATACTTCATTAGGCCCAATTTCCAAGACTTCCTCCTTTCTAGTTTTAAGCAGTAACACTAATTGGACATCTCGTGCTTTTATTTAGTCGCCCTGTCTTGTTTGGTAACAATGGATGAGATGGTTTTGTGGCTTTGTTTCCCATCGCTGTCACCTGAGCTCAGGTCTTCAGAACCCAGGGTCTGGTCTGATAGCTGAATAAAAACAAAGTAATTTCAGAAGGGTGTTATTGATTAGCATCCTCCCGTGTGGTGACATGCATCCTCTCTGGTCTAAATAAAGTTCCTCTCTCTTCTTATTCCTGAGTGACAGTGATGCTCTCACCATAGTGTCCAAAACATTCAGTGAACTTCCCGGAATAATAAAACCAACACCCAGCACTTTAAATGGGATGTACCTATCTGATGCAAGAGGGGGGAGATTGATCTCCCATAATGCTTTGTCTTGATGAGACAATGAAAAATGGCCCTAGCCGGCGACATGTCAATATCGGTGCTGGAGATGCACCGACGGTCCCAGGTTCTTATTTAATCTGGTTTCCTTTAAGATGATAGCTCTTGTTACATTTTCACTGGCTGGCTGTCAGCCTGACATGGCAATATTACCCCTCTCCCCACTCTCCTTGCTCGGTTTCATTTATTTTAAAACACCATTTCACACACGGCTGACTTTAACAAGGCATTATACAGCGCTGAGGGAAGGTCTGCCAGATAGAATTGTGACAGATACAACATTTTTTACGGAGGAAATACAGAATATTGTAAACAGAAGATTGTATGAATGGAGCAGCATTGAGAAAGGAAGACTGCTGGTATGTAGATGTCATTCACTTCCTCACCCACAAGTAGACCATGTCAACTGTCTAAGCTCTTTTAGGAACAACAGAAGCCGCATTACTGAGGATTTACTCATTTAAACTTTGTAATTTAAATGTTAATGACTACTAAATGTAGTGTTATTTCAAAGAGACTCAAAAAGACTCTTTTATTGTAAATATTCTCCTACTCCTCCCGAGCTCCGGTCCACCCAGTAAGGATTGGTATTTTGGACATGTCTTGGGTGTTTTGCATTCAGCACAGCAGCCAGCCCAACTAACCTTAACCCTGCTGCCATGCAGAAGCAAAACCTACAGGCTTTCCTCACATACGTAGCCAACCATGGCTATGGAATTCCCAATGGAAAAAAATCATCTTTTTTAAGAATTGTTCAATATTTTACTCCAGTCTCGTCTTTGTGCAGCTTCCGTGCCGTTTTACTGTGCATGCAGTGACGGCGGAGCTCACCGCGCCCTCCACGATGCAGCCGAGGGTGAGACACGGCGCGGCTGACATATCAGTGATGTTTATTAAGAGACGAGTCTATCAGGTCTCATAAAGCTACTTCTCGCAGGCAGCAGATCTTTTGTTTCTTCCGGAGGGTGTCATCAATCTTGCGTGGCTGCGCTCTCCTGAGCGCTTGATGGGAGATCACGGATTACTCCCTCCCAACACAATGGGTTCAGTGGCAGAGGCGAGCAGCAAACACACACACACACACACACTCATGAGCACAGAGAGAATACGTGCACTGTGCAGGACCTATCCAAACATAAAAGGAGGTTAAGCAGAAGACACAATTCTCTGTCACTTGTTAAAAGCAGACCAACGTGAGGCTGTGGTGGAGTATAAGGCCCGGCTGACCATTTGGTGGAGCAAATTCAAATCTCACTGTAGAGGCTAAAGCTGCTTTAGTATAGCAATAGTAATGGACACGATACTAGTTTTCATTATAGCCATGACATAGCTGGTAGGAGGTTTTTAAAACAAGGTTTTTATCAGCTCATGTGAAATTTTAGTTTCAGATGAATCTAGTCAAACAAACTCTTTGTCCAAAGTGGATCCAACACATGCTTATGTAATGGCTTGCAACTGAACTTTAAATGTTTAGTTAAATGAACAAATTTGTGTTCATGTTAATTGTTAATATACTGTTTTATTATTTTCACAATTCAATTCAACTCAATTCAAGTTTATTTATATAGCGCCAAATCAGGACGTGAGTCGTCTCAAGACACTTCACATAGTAAACATTCAATACAGGTCAGTTCATTAAGCCAATCAGTAAAACGTTTCCTATATAAGGAACCCAGCAGATTGCATCACTGGTGTCAATGTCTTGATGCAATCCTCATACTAAGCAAGCATATAGCGAAAGTGGAGAGGAAAACCCTCTTTTAACAGAAAGAAACCTCCAGAGAATCCTGGCTCAGTATAAGCAGCCATCCACCACGACTCACTGGGGATCGAGAAGACAGAGCAGACACACACACACACACACACACACACACGCACGCACGCACGCATCATATACACCAAATAGTGTTTCTACGGTTACATTGTGATATCTCAGTAAATATTCTATTCAGTGAGAGATAAACTTAATTGTATTTATCCTGGTGAATCTACAATTGAACATCGAGCATTCGGGTTGCTTTGGGGCCATAAAGCGTTCACACCGGAGAGAGTTTGATGTTGCATTTCAGTCATAGTGTGAACAGCCACACAAAAAAATTTGATTTGCCCAAAAATTCGGAATTGAGAATCAAGGCCTGCAGTGTGAATGTAGCCTAACCTCAAAATTCCACTATCTCCACTCCGCTTCGGCACGAACTCCGCAGCAAAAACGGTCCCGTTGTAGTCAATCAGAGCTGTTCCACTACTGCAGCCATGCGGCGCAGTGTGCCGCCCGCCGGAACGGCGTCCGGCGAAAATAGGACCGATTTTATTTTTGCCGGACGCCGGAGCACCTCCGCAGTCAATGGACAGAAATCACTACCACCCAACAGGAAAAGGAGCAAGCACAGCTTCCGTTATTTCACAATAAATCGATAAACAAAAGGCGTTTTTTGTTTCATATGCACAGGTTTAACAACTTTTAACAACTATCAATGGCGGCTGACCTTTAAATGCACAAAAGTAAGCCATAAATACAGTTTCCACTATCAAAGTAGTCACCCTTTGTTGATCCAAACACTGCTGATCTCTCAACACAAATGATGGGCAGATTAAACAGTTCATTTCGATGCTTCTCCCACACAACGGGTGTTTGGATCTAACTTCCGCGTTTATTGCTCGGACTGTATCGCAAGATCTCAAATCCCGCGCATGCCTGTTTGTGCACCACAGGTCTCCGCACCGGAGCGGAGCCGTTGTAGAGCGGGTACAGTATAATATGAGTTCGGAAGCGAGCGGCAGCGGAAAGCGGGGGCGGAGCGGAGATAGTGGAATTTTGGGGTTAGACTCACTGTTTTACATTTGTTGTTGAAAAAAGTGTCTGAAGCAACGAGGCTTGGAAAAAAATAAACTTCCATCAGACAAAAATCCTTTCTTCCAGCCAATGTCTTGGGAATGTTTTCATGACTAAAAGGTTTCTCTAGTTATATCCGTTTATCTTTTAGTTTAGCGTTTGTTGGAAATAGGTTGAAATAAAAAAAATGTGTCCAGATCATCTCAGAAACCTCAGAATTTACTTATTTGGCATATTTAGCTGCAAGATATTTTACTCAAAATACAGCAGCTGCGTCCTCCGGAAGTGATGAGTTATCAATCCAAACATCAGTTGTGGAGAATGTAAACTCTGTTTCTCTGAACTGAGGCTGTTCAGGAAGGTATCTCAAATGAATGTGACTTAAATGTAACTTTAAAACAAAATGTAACGTTCCTTTAATGGTAAAGAACATTTTTCCTAACACCAGATTGCTGCTGGGTGTCTGCATGACTTTGCTTCAACCACCCTTAAAGGCTGAGGACTTTTATTTTGGTGTTGTCAGCGAGAGCACCCATCTATAACTGATCTGGACTCCTTCAGGTCCGTCAAAGTCAGTGAAAACTGGCAGGTTTTCTAAGTTTGTTTTGGCATTTTATGTATTAATAGATTAGGTATGAAAATATTCAATAATATGTTCATACACCAGAATGAAACGGCACGTTAGTCACTGGACTCACGTGTGTGCATATTGATACGCTTTAGTGTTCTTCCACTGGAGGTAAATGAGAGGGTTAAAGACATAGTCGTGTGGTGAGTAGTATGAAACTGATATACTTGAGACGCGAGACTTGGACAGAAAGTGCCCTCTCTACGTAGATCGACTCACAGCCTTTTTCAGGGTCATAACTTGTGTGTAAATCTTCGTGACTGGGACTGCAGACCTTCATTAAGTGTGTTTAAGTAGATTTATGAAGTGATCTGTGCAGAAGTCATTTGTAGATGCTTTTTGCTTCAGACCTGGACATGATGTATATACTGCACTTGGCTCTGGGTGAACTGCTGAATCCTAAGCTAGAAGAATCCACAGAACTCTGCTTTGTATCAACTCAGGTTGAAGAGATACTGAACAGATCGCGTCTGGCTTTTGACAAACACATGACAACATTCCTCATTTATTCTATCCATTATCCTCACTTTTCCCTGATAATAATGAACTTAATCATTTAGAAGTGACTGGTTTTCTCAGGATGACAACTAAGTCAAAACTGACATAAAGTGTTCCCTACAAGAAATCAAGCCCAAATGAAACGCTGCTCTTCAGATATGGATCCAGATCTGCTCAGCTGCACACGCCAACATAAGGGAAGGAGAAAAGATTAAAGCCATGGTTCCTTTTAGAGATACTGATGCTTAAAGCAACAATGACCTGGATAAGATTCAGAGTGCTGCATGCTCAGGTGTGTGGAGTCATTGAAATTTCTATTTAAAAAATCCCATCTGATAGTTAACAATAAAAGAAAACATAAATAAAAGGCACGTTTAGTGGGACAATGCATCAAAGTAAATTTTCTGTGAGAGCATTGTTATTTTATTTATCTTTTCTATTCTATTCTATTTCTGAGCTTAGCTATCATGTGCAATGTCTAATTTATTTTTGCTTTTTAGATAAAAATGCAGAAAATGCATGCAGCTTGCCCTCATTCATGTGTGTTTATATCTGCCAGGTGGTGTATTGTGTTAATAGAAAGATAAAAATCAGCAAGGAAATGGCCCTCCCGGCTCTGACCCTTCCACCACCCCGGCTCTATCTGTCAAGCTGTCCTCCCTCTGACTTTTCACCCTCTGATCCCCATCTCTTTCTTTGGAGTAAGAGAAAACAGCCCAGCACTCCCAGAACACTTGGCAAGTCTGTAGGAGAAACACAGCCTCGGTCAAACTCATTTGTTATGTGTAGATTTTCTTTTTCGTTACTTTTTATGTTTAGCTCACTCTTTCTATTGGCGTGTGTGCTCATCTCCACTACTCAAGAGTCCATTTTTGTCCAAGAAAGTTTCTAATCTAAACCTGGAGCCAAAAACAAACCCAAAAATGTAGTTAAAAGAACAACGAATGACCATCGAACCACCAACACGAAAGCTAACCACTAAAAGAACTGGGATTTGTTAGCTTTGCTTGCTAATGTTGGCACTGAGATATTTGGCTGAAAACATCAGACAATGGCTTTATCAACCCTTTAAAGCTTGATTCATAAAATGATAAAGATCAAGTGTGTTTTAAACTGATGTGGTAATAAAACAATCATTCAAACATGTACACTCATCAGCTGCTTTATTAGGTACACCAGTTCAGTTCACAACAGGCTAAACATTCACGTGTAGCTGCCCTATACTTTGTTACAGTCAGACAAAAGTGGGCAAACTGGTTAGAGGTGTTAAAAAAGGCATCAAAAGCTGAAACAACCACTGGTTCCTACTAGGTCTACAGAACAGCATCTCTGATCCACAACATGTTGAAGCTTGAAGCAGATGGACTCCAGCAGCAGAAGACCACGCCAGGCATCTCTCCCGTCAGCTAAGAACAGAAACCTGAGGCTACAACTCACACAGGATCACCAGAACTGGACCAGAAGAGACTGGAAAATGTTTCCTGGTCCGATGAGTCTGGATCTCAGCTGCAACATTCAGATGGTCGGGTCAGAATCTGGTGTCACCAACATGAAAGCATGGATCCATCCTGCCTTGTATCGATGCTTCAGGCTGCTGCTGGTGGTGTAATGGTGTGGGGGGAAAGTTCTGGTCCCACTTTGGACCCCTTAGTACCACCTGAGCCTGGTTTAAATTCCACAGCCTACCTGAGTGTTGTTGCTGACCATGTCCATCCCTTTATGACCACATGGACCCATCTTCTGATGGCTACTTCCAGCAGGATAAAGCACCATGTCACAAAGCTCAGATCATCTCTAACTGGTTTCTTAAACATAACAATGAGTCGACTAGACTCCAACCACCTCCACAGTCACCAGATTTCCATCCAGTCCAGAACCTTTGGGATATGGTGGAATTGATGATTTGTGGATGTGCATCAGACAAACTGTCCGTACAGATCAGGACCAAAACCTAAGAAATGTTTCCAACACCTTGGTGTGTGTGTGTGTGTGTGTGTGTGTGTGTGTGTGTGTGTGTGTGTGTGTGTGTGTGTGTGTGTGTGTGTGTGTGTGTGTATTCGTACGTGCGTGCATGCATGTGTGTTTATTAATAAATAACAGAAGTAAAAAGAGTAGGAAAAATGTTACATTGCCACTACATATAAGGCAAAACACATTCAAGAACAGCAGGTCTATCCATCAATTTTCGTCCGTTTATCAGGAGTCGGATCGCGGGGGCAGTAGCCTAAGCAGAGAGGCCCTGACTTTCCTCTACCCAGCCACTTGTGCCACCTCCTCCAGGAGAATCCTAAGGCGTTCCCTGGCCAGCCGAGAGACATAGTCCCTCCAGCGTGTCCTGTGTCTTCCTTTAGGTCTTGTCTCGGTTGGACGTGCCTGGAAAACCTCACCAGGGAGGCGTCCAGGAGGAATCCTAACTAGATGTCCGAGCCACCTCAACTGGCTCCTCCCGGATGGCCGAGCTTCTCACCCTATCTCTGAGGGGGAGCCCAGAGACATGAGAAAACTCATTAAAGCCGCTTGTATTCATGCTCTCGTTCTTTTGGTCACTACCCAAAGCGTGTGACCATAGGTGAGGGTAGGAACGTAGATCGACTGGTAAATCAAAAGCTTTGCCTTCCAGCTCAGCTCTTTTTACCGCAACAGATCAGCACAACGTTCGCATCACTGTAGACGCAGCACCAATCCTCCTGTCAATCTCGTGCTCCATTTTTCCCTCACTCGTGAACAAGACAGAGATACTTAAACTCCGCCACTTGAGGCAGGACCTCGTCCCTGACCTGGAGAAAGCATTCTACCAGCAGCAGATTTCTAATAAAAATACCAATTATGTAATATAGGTAACAGATTTAGTGTTTTAGGGTTAAGGAGATACCATACCATACCAACTTTATTTATAAAGCACATTTAAAAACGGCATGGCAGCCGACCAAAGTGTTGTACAGAATAAAAAGTAAAAACACAATATAAAACAATACACGGTCAACAATAAAATGCACAACAAGGCAGACAATCATGGTCAATAAAAGACATATAATAAAACAATAAAAGTCAGGGATTTAAAAATATCTGGTCGTAAAAGTGAGCCTTAAGTAGCGACTTGAACTGGAGGAGGGATGGTGCCAGCCTTACTGAAAGAGGAAGAGCATTCCAGAGTGTCAGAGCAGCGTAGACAAAAGCACGCGGCCCCCGCGTTTTGTGTTTCATTGTTGGAACGCGAAGCAGCAGGCAATCGGCAGATCTCAACGCCCGGTTTGGCGCATAACGAGTCACAAGATCCGACAGGTAATCCGGAGCCAGACCGTTCAGGGCCTTAAAAACTAAAGTCGGGATTTTAAACTTGACTCTGAAGTTTACGGGTAGCCAGTGGAGCTGCGCCAGTACAGGTGTGATATGGTCTCTTCTAGGGGTGTTTGTTAAAAACCTGGCTGCCGCGTTTTGTATGACCTGAAGCCTGTTAAGAGCAGAGGCAGGTAAACCAATTAAAATGGAATTCGCATAATCCAATCGGGAGATGATAAAAGCATGAAATACAGATTCCAGGTGTGCTCGTTTCAGGATCGGTTTTAAGTGAACTAGTCTGCGCAGCTGATAAAAACACAATCTGACCACTGCGTTAATCTGAGGGCCCATGGAAAATTATGTATCCAATTTCACCCCCAGGTTGGTGACACACTGCTTGAGGTCATTTGGGAGAGTGGCCAAATCAGAAGATACGTGTGTGGTTTTGTTAGGGGTCATCGGGAGTGCCTCAGACTTAGAATCACTTAGCTTAAGGAAATTGTTGGCAAGCCAAACCCTCACTTCAGCCAAACATTGGTCCAGAAGAGAGAGGGAGCCTGGTTTGTTCAAAGCCAGGTAGATCTGGCAATCATCTGCATAAATATGATAGCCCAGGCCATATTTCCTCAGGATGAAACCCAGGGGGAGGATGTAAATTGAAAACAGGAGAAGCCCAAGCACAGATCCCTGTGGGACTCCCCATGGAAGTGGAAGGAATGCAGAGGAACAATTACCCAACTGGACCTTGAAAACTCTGTTTGACAGGTATGAGCAGAACCACTGAAGTGAGGTACCCCTAAGCCCTACCCATGACTCAAGTCTATCCAGCAAAATATCGTGGTCAACGGTATCAAATGCTGCAGAAAGATCTAACAGTAGGAGCAAAACAGGCGACCCAGAGTCAGAAGCCACCAGGATAACATTGGTCACGCGAAGAAGGGCTGATTCGGTACTGTGAAGAGGCCTAAACCCAGACTGGAACACATCAACCAGAGAAAAGCTATTTATGTGTGCTGTGATCTGTGAATAAACAATCTTTTCAAGGACCTCAGACAAAAACGGTAATTTGGAGATTGGCCGAAAGTTTGCAAGGTTTGAGTTGTCTAAACCAGGATTTTTTTTTATTGGTTGCACAACCGCCTCTTTAAAAGAAGTAGGAAACACCCCAGTGGCCAAGCTAGAGTTATGAAGCCTGTAGACGTATCTATATTGCACTCTTTCTTATAAAATAACATTATCACCCAAACGTTTATATTTTTATCTTGTATCTGAAACTGCTTTCTTTTCACACAGCCAGTACTTGACTGGTGGCACTGTGATGTCAGCTGACAAGAAGCTTGCTGGCTGACGCTACCTGAACGTTTTTCCTGTTGACACCAAACCAGCTGATCAAATTAAAACAACGAGGACTTAAATGTTGGTTAAAACTGAAAAGTTGCAAGTTGGTTTTAGAGAACATTTAGGTAGCATCAGATCTCATCATGGTTGTACATCTATATTATCTGTTGCCCTGTCTTCAGGTACTTTGCTATCTCAGTATAAGTCGCTGATTAAATTTACTGTGATGAAATGCTGGTGCAGGAGAAAAGTAAGTATTGGTTGCCAGCCTGATTGCTTTTCCCTGCCTATGTGTCAGATAGTGATCGGCAAGAAACTGCTCTGTGTGCTTCATCCAGTCTGCACCTGTCTGTGTTCGCTTCTGCAGCTTCTCATTCGGTGTGCCTGGTAGAGGAGATGAGAGTGAAAGCGGACTCAGTGAATGACTCCAAGGCTAAAGGAGACCGCTTGCTTTTAAACTCTAACTTAGCAGGAACAAACACAAAAGAGCCAATCTTGTTTTCTGCTGAGGTTAGTGTTTCAGTTAGATGATGAGATGAGATCGAAGAAAGATCAGGAAGTTTTCTCATCAAAATAAAAGCCATATTTGGAATAGTAAAATAATAACGTCCTTATTTTATTCTTTATGTTCGGGTTGTCCTTTTATATCCTTAGATGTGTTATGACCCATGTTTCATATATATGTCTCATTACTGTGGACTTACCCTATGTTGAAACTTACTCACTTCAGATCTATTTAGTGAAATAAAATTCTGCACCAATCACAGTTGTGTTTAGTACCGCGTGGAAAAAGCAAAACCTATCTGTCCCTACTAGTTATATGACTGGGAGTCTAACAAGTGATCATCATAACAATCTGTGATGGAATAGTGATTCATCAAGGCGTGACCCCGAATCTAAACCGATGATCGAGTGGGATAGGTACTAATGAGCGTGTCGGTCCGGTTGCTCCGGCTGAGCAAAATGATGAAGCTCTTGATTTACTGGCCTGCCTGTTCCTGTTCTCACCTGTAGTCACGGTCATTAAATTGTGGGTGTAAAAGAGGAAGACCATTGGTACAAGCCGCTGAAAAGAGCTTCCTCTAAAGGTGGCCAGGCAGCCTGAGAGATGAGATGAGGAGTGCTGTCATCTGGGCGGAGCTTGGAGGGGAACTCCTGCTTCTCCTCATCAACAGGAATCAGTGGAGGTGGTTTGGGAGCTGATGGGATGACTTATGGTGGTCTCCCTCTAGAACCTTTCTGGGGAGGAGAATTCAGGGCAGATCCTGAGGTCTGTGAAGGGATTACACATCATCTCTGACCTGAAATCTTAGAATAACAAAGAAAGGGTTGTAGAATGACACTAGAGTGTGATGGATGGATGGATGGATGGATGGATGGATGGATGGATGTACAGTTTAAAGCAGGCGTAGACAACTCCCTTCCCTGAGGGGCGGTGTTCAGCATGCATTATTCGTTTTCCTGCTCCAACATACTAGATTCACCTGTTCAACAGATGATCAAGCTCTGCAAAAGCCTGTTACTCACCTGCTGATTGAAGTCAGGTGTGTTGAAGCAGGGAAACAACAAAAACATGCTGGAAAGAGGCTCTTGGTAAAGGGAGTTGTCTACCCCTGATTTAAAGATCACTTCCTATTTCAAACTGACAAAAACACTCACATGATTCCACTCTATGCTGCTAATTTTCCAGAAGACCATTATAACTGGGTACTCGTTTGCCCCCAGCTGCATCAGTGCTACTTAGTTTCAGGCCTAAACATATTTGGCATGATGCGCTTATTAGATTATTCCACAGACCAAACAGCAGCGATGGGAGTGGAGGCAGTAAGAGGGTGGCAGCCTGTTAGTAAAGCCCCTCCGAATGCTGGCAATCAGGTGGTATTAGTCTACCAGTTAGGAGCTCTAGTGAGGCAGATTCAGCTCGCTGTTAGTGCTACATGTGTACAAACTCTCAGTCATCATCCCAGACACAATAATGGAAAACCAGATACCTTATCATGCTCAACTGTCAGGCTGGAGGCCAAACTGGAGAGATTAAGTGTGGGATATGTGTGACATTGTGATAGATGTTGTCTGTGTGTGTGTGTGCGTGCATGCGAGCCTTTGCATGTGAGTGGGTTTGTGGCAAGTTTGTGAGAAGTGCTTGCAGAAGACTCCCAACTGTATCATATCTACTTTGTTAGAAAATGTTGCAGCTTGGTTTGTTCTTTTATCCTACTGGGAGATTCTAAGTGTTTCTTGACTGATGCCAGAGATCCACCCATTCTTTGCTGCTAATGAGAAAAGCCCTGAGGACACAGAAATTCAGCAGACATTACTCCCTGACCTTTGTGAGGTTTGCTTGGGATGCAGTGAAAAAAAGCGTTCGTGCAGCTGCAGCGTAGACTGCACGTCAGGCTACTCGCAGCCCCGCTCAGGGACAGGGAGTTAACACTAGGGAGCCTCGTTATGTGCGCAACATCAAAACAAATCAGGCTCTGTAGCCCGTCCCTCATCTCAGGCCCTCTGCGAGCTGCAGTGAGAGCATGTGGAGGTAATGAGACCATGGTGCTCTCTGTCCCCCCGCTGCCACCTCCGCTATGCGACACTAACAACTACTGGTGCCCCAGGGATGTCCATGAGTTAGGGAGCTAGAAAAAGAAAAAGTGAAATAGGGTTGGGGGGGGTGAGAGAGAGAAAGAGCGACCAGGCAGTCCACCTAGCTAGATGAAGTGGAAGTTAATCCTCATGAAGTGTTCTTGGGCATGACTCCTGAACTGCCAAGGAATTTAAGATGTTCTTTGGGAGTGGGACCTAGTTGTGTGGAAGTTTCTGTTGTTGCCAGCAGGCACATGACAGTTAAACCGTTATCACACAGAAATCATGGTGGAGTGTCTCTTCACAGTTAATGAGTGTTTATATGTACTTAATTTGTTCTATTTTATTTGAAATGTATTTTTTACTAGGGCTGGGACTTGATTAAAAATTTTAATCTAATTAA
The DNA here is from genome assembly GCF_043380555.1 of Nothobranchius furzeri. Lineage (NCBI taxonomy): Eukaryota > Metazoa > Chordata > Actinopteri > Cyprinodontiformes > Nothobranchiidae > Nothobranchius > Nothobranchius furzeri. The sequence continues at coordinate 58,010,816 of NC_091756.1, read as the reverse complement.
TTAGAGGCTTTGTAATTAATTAATCTCAATTAATCGCATTTTAATCGTTCAGGAAAATGTGCTCTCAAAGTAAAACTTTTAGTTAAAATTATGAGACAGAGAATCAAACATTAGACATGGTTATTACTGTAAACTAAAGCTTTTAATAAAAAAATGCATTTTATTTATTCAAATGTCACTGTGTGATATGAAACAAAACCCAAATCAACTAAAATTTATAATTACAAATAGAAAACACCTGCAAAGGGTTCCTGAGCCTTTAAATAGTCTCTCTGTTTAGTTGAATGACTGAAATAAATTTGACTTTGCACCAGATACTAATTTTTCCAGTTTCACTTGTTTGTATAATTGGGAGTTTTTATTAGCATTTCTACTCATAATGTAGTAAAAACACACATATAAATAATAATCCTTCAAAATGACAGTAGAACAGGCACAAATATGATCTAGGACTTAAATGAACACCAGAGCAGGCATGGCATATTCTGAGAATGATCAGGAACACTAACTGGTTCCAGTTGGATGACTGGAGGATGATGGGAAGATAAAAGATCATGGCGAGGAAATAATGATCTGACGAACAGGTGAGCGGACCTTCCTTACATGGGAAGTCCTGATGTCACGTTAAGAAAGGGATGCTGCAGACCCGCAGATTCACGCCTGCAGCAGCGAATCTGGTGTGATCTCCAGCCTGATCACCACTTCCTCGTTCCTCGCTGCCCCTGATGCACTTAAGCATCCGCCCCTTAGCTGATGACAGCTTCAACACACCTCGCTGCTTAATGATAGTAATGCATGTGATGTTTAGACAGTGACTCGTCTCAGAAACGTATAATTCCCCGACAGAATTGTTTAGAAAATCATCAGAAAAGTTTCAGTGTTTCTGTTTTAACTTAAACTTCTGTTTTCAACTTTAACTTTCACGTTGTCTGTGATTGTTTACAGAGTAGTGAGAACATGGAGCGTTCTCCCAGCGGCAGCCAGGTGCCTCTCGTTTGTCTGACTACTTTCATAAACTACTGTTAGGACAAAGAATTATTCTGTCTGGTGCTTTCAGCGCTGCACAGATGTTACGTAAATGTTAAAAATATAGCTTACCGCAACTTTTGTAAAGTTTCCAGTGCCACCGGGCAGCCGCAGCAGAGATGATCTCTGAAAAATGTCCGCGTCACGGACTCCGTTGTTGTCTGGAAGTTTTTTTTTTCTAAGTTAAGAAAAGAGGCGGACGTGTTTCCTAAATCCTGCATCAGTCCAAGCAAGGCAACTTCTTTCTGTTTTTATTCCGTTTTAGTAGCTATTAGCACTGTGCATTGTTGTGTGCGTCAGTGATATTCAGTCTACGAGGAAGTCGTGCAATGACAAAGGTTCCGCCGTGCTTGAAATGCAAGCTGCGATTAAATGCGTAAATTTTTAAGGCGTTATTTTTTTCTAATTAATTAATCGTAATTAACGCGTTAAAGTCCCGGCCCTAATTTTTACACAGTGTTATGCTGCAGTGAAAACAATTAACAAATCCAGTAAGATTATGATCGCTTCACCTAAAAAGGTACTGAGCACCCTAACGATCAGCAGAAGCTCAGTGCTGATAGGTGCTAACATACAAACGTAACAGAGGATTTGATTATGACAAAGGCTGGTTTGCAGTTTGCTGCTTCAGTGTTTTATATTTTTTAGACAATTTCAGAGGTTTTAAAGAGGTTCTTCAGTCATATATTTAATATGTTTGCCATGATCTCTAATAGGAATGAATGCTTTGTAAGTCGTAGTCTGGGGAAAAAAAGCTCCAGTGCACCTGCTTCAGCACAGAGAGCTCAGCCAGAGGAAAAGTAGCTTCAGACGACAGGATTTGGAATCTTATTTCCTGATATTCTTTTCAATTTCTCTTAGATCCTTTATGTCAGACCAAAGATGCTAATTGTTATCTGTATATATGTAACCACAATTCCACCTCTGAAGCTGACTGGACCACAAAGTGTCTTCCTTGTCAGAAGATCCTCTTCATGATCTTCAAACCTAATAAACACTGAAACCTCTCCCTAGCCCCTTTGGCCATCTCCTCCGGGGAATTCTAAGGTGTTCCCTGGCCAGCCGAGAGACATAGTCCCAGCGTATCCTGGGTCTTCCTTTAGGTCTCCTCCAGGTTGGACGTGCCTGGAAAACCTCACCAAGGAGGCGTCCAGGAGGAATCCTAACTAGATGCTCCAGCCACCTCAACTGGATCCTCTTGACCGAGCTCCTCTCCCTATAAGGGAGAGCCCAGACACCCTGAGGAAAAAACTCATTTCAGCCGCTTGTATCTGTGATCTCATTCTTCCTGTCACTACTCAAAGCTCGTGACCATAGGTGAGGGTTGGAGCATAGATCAAAAAGTAAATGGAGGGCTTTGCCTTCCAGCTCAGCTCTCTCTTCACCATGACAGACCAGTTCAACACCCAGATCACTGAAGACGCAGCACCTTTCCACCTGTCGATGTTGCGCTCCATCTTTCCCTCACTCATGAACAAAAGATACTTGACCCTCTGGAGGCAGGCGTTGCAGATTTGCAACGTTAAAACCTAACTACCTGGTTACTCCACATAAGTATTTCATGAGCATTTTTTAACTCAGAAGCCCCCCTGAAGCACTTAGTTGAGCCTGAGAGGGTTAAACTCCTCCACTTGGGGCAGAACCTCATCACTGACCCGGAGAAGACTTTCAACCCTTTTTATTTTATGAACTTATATATCATGAGGATGAAACCGCTTTTGCTTAGGCCACCAAAATAGACGCCCTCAATACCTTGTCTGCACCTATAAATCCTGTCCATAAAAATTATGAACAGAATCGGTGACAAAGGGCAGCCTTGGCGGAGTCCAACTCTCACTGGGAATGACCCGACTTACTGCCGGCAATGCGGACCAAGCTCTGACACCAGCCATACAAGGACCTAACAGTCCGTACCAGAGGTCCTGGTACCCCATACTCCCAGAGTACCCCCCACAGGGCAACCTGACATGGTTGAATGCCTTCTCCAAGTCCACAAAACATATGTAGATTTGTTGGGCAAATACCCATGCATCCTCCAGACCCCCCCCCCCCCCCCCCCCCCCCAAGGGTATAGAGCTGGACCAGTGTTCCACAGCAAGGACAAAAACCACAGTGCTCCTCCTGAATCCATCCGAACCTCAGAACCTGAAAGTAAAAATACAAGATTAATGTTTAAATTATTATCTGGTTTAAAAAATGTACCGGTCGATCTATGTCCCAATCCTCACCTCTGGTCATGAGCTAAGGGTGATGACCGAAAGAACAAGATCGCGGATATAAGCGTCCAAAATGAGTTTCCTTCGCAGGGTGACCGGGTTCAGCCTTAGGGATAAAGTAAGGAACTCGGACATCTGGGGCACTCGGAGTGGAGCCCCTGCTCTTTCGCATCGACAGAAGCCAGTTGAGGTGGTTCAGGATGCCTCCCTCTGGAGGTGTTTAGGGCATGTCCTTCCGGCAGGAGGCCTCCAGGTCGTCCCAGGACTACCTGGAGGAAATACATCTCTAGGTTGGCCAGGGAACGTTTGGGTGTCCCAGCTGAATTCCTGCTGGACATGGCCAGAAAGAGGATTGCCTCGGAGGCCCTACTTGGGATGCTGCCCCCGCGACTTGGACCGGGACCCGTAGAAGCGGAGGAAGGTGAGGTGAGGTTTAAAAATGTGTCACCACTTAGCTGAGACTCAAGTTGTCTCGTCTTCTTGTCAAAAAAGTTCCCAAGTGCTTAATGTTTAAACATCAGCATGCTTTCACAATAAACTGGACTTGAATCATTTGTCATGATTACGCTCTACATGTGGACATAGGGTACATGTGATTCTAACACAAAGACCAACAACAGACTTCCTGTATATATTTTCATTGTAAAGTTCAGTCTCCAGAGTGAAGCCTGACCTGAATGTGACTGCTGGTTAACACATGTTGGGCTGTGAAAAGTAACCTGCACTCTTCAGAAGTTTATTTTTAGCCTATTGTTCTGATTCACCATGCGGCAGTGCCTGTGAAGGAGGTACTTTTCCCGTCTTAAACTGTTGACAGTCACAGATTGCTGGACAACAAAGAACCCAAAGTTTTCTCATGAATGTCAAACACTTTCTTCTAGAGCTATATTGTGTCATGGCTTTCATCCATCCATCCATACTCGCTTGTCAACGCAGGGTCGCAGGGAGCTGGTGCCATTCTCCAGTAGTCTCCAGGCAAACAGGCGGGGACACCCTGGACAGGTTGCTAGTCCATCACAGGGCAATGCAGAGTCACACAGGACAAACAACCATGCACACACGCACACCTAAGGACAATTTAGAGACAAATCAATCTGACAGTCATGTTTTTGGACTGTGGGAGGAAGCTGGAGTACCTGGAGAGAGCTCACACATGCACATGGAGACATGCAAACTCCTTGCAGAAACACCTCAGGCTGGGATTTGAACCCAGGACCTTCTTGCTGCAAGGCAACACTGCTAACCACTGTGCAGCCATACTTATGGCTTTCAAACACCCAAATTCATATGCTGACAGTATGGCATTTATAAGGCCATTCAAAACAGTCCAGCAGCACCATGAAGCTTATTCCGTTTCACAACCAGTGCTGAACGGCTCAGTAATGGCAGTACATATAGGCATGATCATTTTAGGGGAGGCCGTGAAGAGCAGCAAAGAAACCTCTTCTGTCCATGAAAAATATTTGGGATGGACTGATAAAAGTCCAAAGATTACAAAAATGGAGCTGAGAGCGGGGCTGTAAGAGCGGAGGCAGATGATAGACACCAACGAATCTCTGAGTCCATAGCTTTAAGCTAACTGAGCTAATCAAAGCTAACACAGGTTGGTGGGTGATTTCACCACAAAACCTCAGTTGAATAACTGCTAAACTTAGGTTTCTAGGCTGTAACGCTTTTAACGTGAAGTTGTGGCTGAGGCCTTCTCCGGAGCAAGCAGGGAGGCAGGCCGCTAGCGCTAGCACTGATAGCCCCTCTGCTAAAGGATACTACCCTAATTAACCCTAATGTAAAGCTTTATTTATATCTAAACAGAGGCGTTACAAAAAATTAAACTCCCTCAGAGTTGTCATGATGATAAATTTGACCTATTAAACCTAAAATGCAGTTTGGACCAAGGCTGTAAAAATGTTCATTTCTGCTTTGAAGTTCGCATTTTTAACAAGGGAGTCAATGGGAACGTGCTCCTTTCCAGTGACGTGCAGTCAGGTCATTTAGTATTTTACCTGTCATTGTGGCACGTGAAATACTAATAACAATTTAATATAAAGCCAGTGTATCCACTGACTGGTTCATACATTAGTTTTCTATATGAATTCATCATGTTTATGATCAAAATTGCTGAACTGACCTGTTTCCTGATCAAATATACATGCAGAAGCACGAGAGGAGACAGAGACCAGCTGCCTTTATTCTCACCCTATTTATTCTGTTGACTGGGTGTTAAATGTCAAAATTCTGTGTAGTCTTACTATCGCTCTAATCAGGACAAAGACAAACTTTTTTTTAAGTCCCGGATGTAGTCCCGAGTAGTTTAAATATTAAATATATCTTATATAAATTACATAAAAAGTATATTAAAAAGAAATGCTCCTACAGAAATGACAAATGCCTCAGGAGAACACCGGCTCCATAAAAGTTTGGTTCGGTAACCAAGTAGAGGTGAAATAAATTAAAAGTAGTTTTGGTAGTAATGGCTGTCAACCATCTCATAACAATAAATCATATTTGACCCCGAGTACCTCTTGGATCCTCATCTGTGTCAAATTAAGCTGACAGTGATGAATCATATGGTAAACTCTGTGTAGTTTAATGCTGCTCTTACTGAAGATGACTCTAAGTGTGTGGTATTTCCTCATATTCAAAAGAGAAGATCCCATTCCTTCAAAAGGCAAAGGGGGAGACCTTAATGTTAAATCATCTAATTACAGTATGGCTACAGGATGGCTGCTTATACTGAGCCAGGATTCTCTGGAGGTTTCTTCCTGTTAAAAGGGAGTTTTCCTCTCCACTGTCGCTGCATGCTTGCTTGGTATGAGGATTGCTGTATAGTCACTGACACTAGTCAGTGACTTGATGCAATTTGCTGGGTTCCTTATATAGGAAACATTATTTCTGATTGGCTTAATGAACTGACCTGAATTGGAATTTTTATTATGTGAAGTGCCTTGAGACGACTCTTGTCGTGATTTGGCGCTATATAAATAAACTTGAATTGAATTGAACTTGAATATGAATGTTTCATCTTGTCTGCAGGTCTTGCGCCACATCAACCCACGATATTTCTAACCCCAGTTACATGGGAGTGTCATTCAAAAGTGGAAATGTGACAGATAAGGGCTGGAGTTACAGCGTGACACCACGTGATGCTCCGTGTGGACAAGGGAGTAAGGATTACAAGAAGAGTGGTTATGATCTGAGTCCCACTGGAATAACTTTCACCAGGTACACCCCTGATCAGAACTCCAGTGAAACTGTTTCATTAAATCGCTTTAGAAAACATCAGTATAATTACAAACATGTATTTTATTTAAGGAATGTGTAACACCCATTTGCATCCAATAATTAAGGTCAAAACTTGAAAATAATGGCATGCACTATGTTACTTAATGTTGTCAGATCTTGTGCAATCTCTGACCACCCGGGGTTTGTATTTCTCAGCCAACTGAGTGGTGTCATCAAGGGGACTGAGTTGAGGAACTGGTCACACCATCAGCTTTTTCTCTGGTGGGGATCTTTCAGTGATGTTTCAGACTCCCTGAAAAAGTAGAACTTTTTCCACACTGGTGGCAGAGGAATGGCTTTTCTCCTGTGCGGATGCGCTGGTGTTGTTTCAGATTCACTAAATGAGTGAAAAGCTTCCCACGCTGGCCACAGCCGTACAGCTTCTCAGCCTTGTTGGTAAGCCGATCCTTATCACTCAATCCACTCTTTCCTTTATTCTGAGCTCTCTCGACGGTTACACGAGTCTCATTCTATTAAGCAAAACAAATAAATGGATAAATAAATAAAGTTACTTCTTTGTTACGTTGGCACTGTGTTCATTTTCTGATTTAGTTTTCTTTAGTTCTTCATTGTACACAGTGTGATGAGGGTCTGTTTCTACCTTTCCCCACATGTTTCGACATCACTGCTGTCTTCGTCAGGGTAACCATCGGATGCTGGTGGCGTCACTTCCTTTTATCTGCAAGCAGCAGAGGACCATATCACCCTCTGCTGCTTGTGCCCTCTCAGCTGATCACAGTGTCCTACGAAGGGTCCAGCGTGTAGACTCCTTTGTCCCAGTTCATGGTCCTGGGTCCACGCCTCCTTATTTCAACAGCTTCTCCATCGTTTAAACTTTCGTTGTTCTGTGTTTATGATCCGTGTGTTAACCCAGTCAATTATGTGACTTTCTCTTGTACAGTGGTCTGTTATGACAGATTTTTTATTGTGCTTTGTGCTTCCTGTTTTGCTGCTCTTGTGTGTCTTCGACTTGTTTCCTTCTCCTTCTCACACCTCTCTCTATGTTCTATTGCTCGTGTGTTGAGATGGCGTCGGGTTTCTCCTGTGTACTGTATGTTTTGTTAGAGTTTGCATGGGATTTCGTATAGGACTCCACATTTTTGAGCTGATGATATCTTGTCTTTTGGGTGTGCTGGTCTTTTCCTAACCGTCATATATGGTTTTGCTGGTGTGTTCATGTTGTGTGTTTTCATTAATGTTATGATCTTTTCTGTTATGCCTTTGATGTATGGAAGGGTTATTACTGGTTTTGGCTTGGTGTTTTCTGGTATTTTGGTTTTTTGTTTTGGTTCATCTTTTCTTTTTGTCGTTGTTGATTTGCCCATGTTGGGTATCCACGGGTTTTTAAAGTGTTTTGTATGTGTTGGTCCTCTTGTCTGCGTTCGTCTTCTTCTGTTATTATGTTTGCTTGGTGATGAAATGTTCTGATCACTGACTGGGGCAGCAGTAGCTCAGGTGGTAGAGCGGGTTGCCTCATGATCGGAGGAGGGTCATGGGTTCGATTCCAGCTCCCGCCATGGGTATTCTGCTGTTGTGTCCTTGGGCAAGACACTTCACCCAACTTGCCTGTGTTAGTGGTGGTCAGAGGGGCCGACGGCGCCAAATGGCAGCCTCGCCTCTGTCAGACCTCCCCAGGGCGGCTGTGGCTACAAGTAGCTTACCATCACTAGCAGTGTGTGAATGTGAGAGTGTGTGAAAGCGTCTTTGGGGGTCTAGAAAAGCGCTCTATAAGTTCAATGTATTATTATTATTATTATTATTATTATTTATGTATGGTAGGATGTCCAGATGTCCATAATAAATGTTGGTCTGTGAGTGTTGGCTTTCTGTATGTGTTTATGTTCAGGGTTCCATCTGTCTGTCTGATTATTTTCGTGTCCAGCAAAGTTATGCTGCCTTCTTCTTCTTGGTGTGTAAATTTTCTGTTGTTGCTCAGGTGTTTCGTTAATGTTTCTGTTGATCCTTTTGGACCATTTATGGGACACTGTGATCAGCGGAGAGGGCGCAGGCAGCAGAGGGCGATATCGTCCTCTGCTGCCTGCAGATAAAAGGAAGTGATGCTACCGTTGAAACATGTCGGCAAGAGTAAAAACAAACCCTCATCACACTGCGTGCAACGAAGAACTAAAGAAAATGAAATCAAATAAAGTTACATTCAGAAAATTATCTCACGAGTACATGTATATTGGAAAAATCGTTTGAATCAAGATATAATTGTTTTAAAAAAACATAAAATAATAAACAAGTACTCTCATAAAAACGTGTTTCAAAATGAGTACTGCATTTATAGGCAGTAGTGCAAAATGGCAAACTGAAGTTCTGCATTCTTTTAAAGATAATAATAATAATAGTTATAATAATAATAAAGAATTGTTTTTATAATGCACTATACGTTTGACTTCAAGTCTCATAGTGCTGCAAAGATCAAACAAATAAACAGATAAAACAAGTTCAGACACTTAAAAATATGCTTTTCTAAAAAGGAAGCTTTTCAGTTCTCTTTTAGAGACATCAATACTCTGGGGGGGGGGGGGGGGGGGGGGGCTGTCGCCCATGGTCTTAAGCCATGTCTTGGGATCCTTCACAAGTTTCTTAGCAACAAGGAAACCTCTAGTTTTTTACCACATGAATGTCAAAAATGAGCAAACAAATACCATACCATACTGGTTTATTTCTATAGCACATTTAAATATAGCATGGGATGAGCTGACCTCAACGACCTCAAATAAACAAAGTGACAGGCTAAAGAAGTAGCTCTGATCATTTGGTTTGTATGGAAAGGTTACGATTGGAACAGTTGCTTTACTTTTTTTTTCTCATTTTAAACAAATTTTTAATTGTTTTAATCTTTTTTATACTTAAATTGTTTTTTATTTTTGGTTAATGAGAAGCACCTCATGATTTTTATCTTGAGAGGCGCTATATAAAAGATTCTTTTCTTTCTTTCTTTCTTCCTTTCACCTGTTAGCGACAACTACTTGAACAGCCTCCACACTGAGAAACAGAGATATATTCTGAGCAGATTGAAAAGCCAATGGATAGTCACCATGTGGTCGGTTACCAGAGTGAAGGAACTTCCTGTAAAAAAAATCACAAAAATGTTCTTTTAGGTCATGAACGCACTGTTTAATGGATTTTTTCACAAGAACCAGCTAGCCAGCTTTCTATAAGTGTACTGGTCTAATTAGCCAGCTCCAACATTGATTTCCTGCTCACAGCAATAAAATTATATCATAGGAGCTAAAAAATGGTAAAATTGAATTCCCATAAACCACTTCAGGTTCTACTCTGCTGAGGCTGTTCAAAGAGCTGTCTACAACAGTTAAAACACAAATTGTTCAAAAATGAACCTTTAAAGCACCTGACCTCCTCCAGTGATGCCATTTTCCTGTCCTGTCGCTGTAGGACGGCGTGCATTTTAGGACATCCTCAGGTCTCAGGTGTCAAACATCAGACCACAGAGAAAAAAGCCTCAGGCTCACCAAAAGTCGTCAGAAAAAAAGTTGTCAAAGTAGTCCTCTATCACTTCTGAAATATCAACACATTTTGCTTTGTGACTGAACCCCCAAAACAATATGATTCCTCCATTACATAACGCAAAAGAACAAATGCTTTCTTACCGTTAACGTGAGTGTAGTTAAGACGTCCTCTGCAGATTAAACAGGTCCTCAGCTAAGTCTCAGAAGAAGAGACGTTGAAAATGTGCAGCCATTGTTGTCGTGCACCAAGGACGGAGTCAGTTCTACAGTTTGAATATTGATTTTAAAATGAAACAAACAAAAGAACATCTTTCATTTTTCTTTTTCGGCCTTGTTTTTCTGTTGTTTGTTAGGTTTTGTTTTTGGACGCTTTAGGTTAGATTAAATGGTTTTGGATTTTAGAACAAACGATTATGATAAACCCATCAAATATAATTTCAGAATATATTTTTCATTACAGGATTTTGTTTCTTTACTTTAAAGTGCAGGAAAAAATATTATCATTTAAAGAAGAAATTAACCCTTTGATGCATAATGGTCACTACAGTGGACAGATACTTAAAATTGTTATTTATTTATTTTTGCTATTAAGCACAGCTGTTGAAGACTTTATTGAATTTGAACCCCTCCATTTGTACTTCAGTAAGTCAAGCCAACATATTTCATGTTCAGATTGCACACTGTACACTGAGGTGGACATGTAATAAATTATTTGTAAATTACATTTTACAAAAAATATGTAAATATGACATTTGTTTGATTCACACCTAAAGATGAATGAAAAAAAAAATGTAAAAAAAAATCATGGATGAAGATTTCATAATTCATGCATCAAAGGGTTAAACATATTTGAAACAGAAGTAGTAGAAAATATAAGCCTTTGTGTGTCTGCTAACAAAAGAGAGAATTAAGGAGTTTGAAGATAACAAATGATGTAACAAGCTGTGTGACCACAGAGTTCTAATAATGCTGATTATATATACAAATATATATTTAAACTCTGACTCATTTGGCCAGTCTCAAGACAAATTGTAACAGCAAACCTATTTTTCTTCCAAAAGTATAATCAGAATCAGAAAAGGTTTATTGCCATTGTCAGTTAACCAACAATTCACAAACTAGGAACTTGCTTCGGTACTAACGTGCTACATATAACATGAATAATAAGATTAAAAATAGAATAAAATAGAATAAAACTTTCAGCGATAGAAAATGGCAGGTAATGTTAACACGGCTGATAACGTGACGCTGTGTCGAGTACAGAAGACGAGCATGGTTGTGTGTTTATAAGCTGTTCACAAGTCTTAACGGCAGATGGAAAGAAGCTGTTCTTATGGCGGGAGGTTCTGGTCCGGATGGACCGTAACCTCCTGCCTGAGGGAAGCGGCTCAAAAAGTCTGTGACGCGGGTGAGAAGGGTCAGCTGCTGTCCGACCTGCACGCCCCCGAGTTCTGGAGACGTACAGGTCCTGGAGAGATGGAAGGCTGCAGCCAATCACCTTCTCAGCAGAGCGCACAATGCGCTGCAGTCTATATTTGTCCCTCACCGTGGCTCCAGCGTACCACACAGTGATGGAGGAGGTGAGGATGGACTCAATGATGGCCGTGTAAAACTGCACCATCATCTGGGCCGGCAGCTTGGCCTTTATCAACTGCCGCAGAAAGTACATCCTCTGCTGGGCCTTTTTGAGCAGGGAGCTGATGGATGGCTCCCACCTAAGGTCATGTGTGATGGTGGTTCCGAGGAAGCGGAAGGAGTCCACAGTGGTGACGGGGGTGTCCGTCAGGACGAGGGGGAGAGATGGGGCTGTGACTTTCCTGAAGTCCACAGTCATCTCCACTGTCTTCTGAGCATTGAGCTCCAGGTTGTTGCTGCTGCACCAGTACACCAGCCGTTCCACCTAACAATTAACAATTAGCTTGTTCATTTAAAGGTTTAAAGAAGTGAAATTTGGTCTCATTTGATGAACTCAAACAAAAACGATGCAAAAGTGAACAAAGAAGACACATTTGTAAATGTATTAAGACTAAAGAAACAGGGTTTTTCATTCATTCATATGTTCTTTGATATATTAAAAACATTATTCTTATAAGTTACTGCCATTGTGATCACCCAATAGTTGGATTAAACATGGCTGTGTGTGTGTGCGTGCGTGTGTGTGTGTGTGTGTTTGGCCTGATAAGGTTAACGTGTTTTCTGCTGTGTTTAGCAGCACACTCTCGACCCGGTGGATGTCGTCTGTATTCTTAATTTCAGCACAAATAGGAGCGGTGAACATAAGGAGCAGGAGGAAGTGTCTCCAGCAGCATGTGGCACAGCAGCTCGAGTTGTTATGAGCTGAACAGGCGCAGCTGAGGAACAGTCTCTGTGGGTCTCGGGGGACTTGTGCAGCAGTCTGTCTGTCCTTACCTATTTCACTTCTTCGCTGCTCTCTTTGGGGACTTCTGTTAGTGTGGTGTTTGCTGTAAGCGACGTGACTGCCTCTCCATCTGTGCCCACTTTCAGAGTAAGCTAAGCTGCAGTCATTGTCACACAAAAAGTTGCTGAATTATTAAGAGTTCCAGATTTGCTGTGCACTGCACATATTGGATCCATCTGTTGGAAGAGCATTCATACACGGCAGAGTGTACCTGCAGCAGTCGCAGACAATCTGTCATGGATCAAAATTTAATGGTTCGTACATTTGTTGTCACAATAAAGGAGTTTTGCTCCGGTGTTCATCTCACCCAGCGTAGTAGAAGGTAGTACTACTGTTTAACATTGATTATTTTAAGTGTGTGAACCAAAAGATGCAACCTTGTTTAGTGATTTTTCACATTGGTTTCCAGAAGGCGATAATGAGACACACACATGAGTAAAAATAGCTGTCCACTCACACCTTCCTAATCATGTGGCCCATTTCCTCAAGGTAGCTTGGGATAATGGTTAGGACTGTTTGTCTTCACTGAAAGCAAGGAGAAAAAAATCCCACTTAGTTTACTCATAGCGCCTGTGATAGTTCCCTGTCCCACCTGTTTGTTTGTACTGACTAAAGTAAAGTAAAATAAACATGACTATTTAGATGGTATACTGGGGAATTTTAAACAGGCATTAACCCGTTTTTCAACAGAACCCAAAACTAAAATGGCCTGGATTTGTTTATTATTTATTTTATTTGTTTATTCATTTAGCAGACGCTTTTATCCAAAGCCGCTTACAGTTTATAACCTATAGGGCATGTTGTGATCTGTGGGGGAAACCGGAGAACCCGGAGGAAACCCACGCATGCACGGGGAGAACACGCAACTCCACGCAGAAAGGCCGCAGCCGAGCCGAGTTTCGAACCTGCAACCTTCGTGCTGCGAGGCAACAGTGCTAACCACTGCGTCAGCATGCAGCCCAAGTATTTGAAATACTTCTAGAGTCCAAGAACCCCCCAAGGCACTTTACAACACAGTCATTCTCACACACACACACACACACACACCTTTTTAAGCTGCCTGCACTGTGAATCTCTCTATGGGTTGATCTATCTTTCGATTCACACTCCAGTGGTGATGCACTACAATGTAGCCACAGCTGCTCTGGGGCTTTCTAAAGATGCTAGTGAATTGCCCAGTTTAAAATACGGTACTAAAAAGAAGAGTAATTCAAACTTATGAGGTTCAGTGGCTCAGGGGTTGGGGGTTTGCTTGGTGGGTTGCTGGTTTGAACCCAGGATCCATCCATGTCAGTTGTTGTGTCCTTGGGCAAGACACTTCACCCTCCTTGCCTGCTGGTGGTGGTCGGAGGGACCGGTGGTGCCTTTGTTAGGCAGTTGGTTTAGCAAGATCCCAAAAAGTTGTGAGATCCCACAAACGTTTAGTGAGATCATGGGATACTTTGCAAAACAAATTTGGTTACAGCTGAGTAATCAGGGTTGATGTTATAGGAGCCGGATCCCTGACCCTTACAAGATTAGGCTACAACATTTAGCCTCATTTAACAATACTGTAATTTAATTTGTAACATTAAAGGTCTTTAATATATATGATAAAAAACATTTGAAGGTTTACAAGTAAACACAAGTAAACAACAACTTATACAATTCAAAAATGGGTACAGGCAGAAGCGTAAGCTTAGAAGCCCAACCCCCCAAACCATTTGAAACTTAAACAGAATTTTAGAATAGCATACCGATTCCATAATTTATACACCATTAATGAAATTTATGAGAATATTCAAATCCCCTTTCTTGCTTTATAAACAATAATAACCTTAAATATTTTATGCATTATTTTTTTCATTGACTTGATTCATAGTATTTAGTCACATTTGATTTAAACATACCCTTAAACTTTAACGTTGTTGAACAATCTTTTTGCTTCTGGTCTAATTTATTCCACACATCAACCCCAACACAAGAAATACAAAGTTGTTTCATTTTAGTTCTTACTTTAGGCTTTCTAAACATTTTATACCCTCTGAGATCATCAACAATCTCTGATCAGGAACAGATCCAGAATTTGTTTTGGCATCAAATTATTCATCACTTTATACACAAATTGTGCAGTTCTTAATGTAACTAATTATCTTAACTTTAATACTTTTAAACGAATAAAAAGTTAATGTGTTTGCTCTCTACAAGCCGCTTTATTTACGAGTCGAATTACTCTCTTCTGAATTATAAACAAAGGCTTTCAGTGGGTTTTGTAGGTGTTTCCCCACACTTCAACACAATACATGAAATAAGGCAGAATTAAGGAACAATACAAAAGATATGAAGCTTTTTCATCTAAAAATTCTTTATAGAGAACTGCTAATGATTTAGACAACTGTAATTGAGTCAATATGCGGTTTCCAACATAACTTTTTTCTATGGTTACGCCAAGAAATGTTATTTCACTCACTCTTTCCATTTCTGTGTTATTTTTATAAGAAGTGTATCCACTACAATTCCTCTATTAATAAATATGATGAATTTTGTTTTATTTAAATTTAAAAGTTAATTTATTTAAATCAAACCTACACTTTAATGCATTTAATTCTTTCTCAACCTTGTCCAGCAATGTTATTAAATCTTTCCCAAAACTTAGAACATTTGTATCATCTGCAAATAATATGAAATGTAGAGTTTTTGAAACTAAACATATGTCATTAATCCAAAGAGTAAAAAACAAAGGACCTAACACTGACCCCTGTGGGATACCGGTGGTCACTGTCAGTAGCTGTGAATCAGTGTTGTTAATATGGACGCATTGGAGTCTGTTCTCTAAATAACTCTTAATCCAGTAAAAGGCCACACCCCTGTTGCCATATCTACACAATTTTTTGATTAAAGGGTCATGATTGACAGTATCAAAAGCTCTGGTCAGGTGAAACAATCTTCTCATTTTAAAGTGTTTTTCGTATTTTTGTTTTTAATATTAATAAAATAAAAAGCTCTACACACCACCCAACCAACCAGAACATATTTTCTCTCATACCCATTGTTCATTTGTTCTGTAATTCTTTAAAAACTCAAGAAGCTGGATGTTTTTAGCTAACCTAAATGCACCGAGTGACAGTTACAGTTGAGTCCATTTAATCATGATTACCTGACAACCCTGCAGACCAACCACACTTACCGTACTGTTGCTGTGAATGTATAAACAGAGGGATCTGCTGACAAGCTTCAGTAACACGTCGTGGGCTTCAGTGGTTCCTCCCTGGGCATAAACTCTTTGCTGCGGTCTGTAGCAGATTTTGAACTTGACATTTCCATGATTCATGCTTGGTGTGATGGTTAGCCTGGAGCCTTGCAGAACCTTTACTGAGCCAGAACCGGGCTGCATTTGTTTGCTTGGTCAACAAACACAACCACAGCATGATTTTGCAATCACAATTGTGACTTCAGATGATACGTTTGAAAGCGGGTTTTAAACGCATCGTCTGTTTTGATCCGTTGCATATTTCTTAGTTAGCTCCACTTTGGGGTGAGCTCACTCCCAGAATTCAGCACACACTTCTTCAGTGAACTTTTTCTTACAGAACTTGTTTTCAGAGGTGCTCACTATTTGAAAAACTCACACAGCGTATGCTCCTTCATATGTTTCAGCGCTTTGGGGAAATGATAGTGGCTATGAATCACAAATAGATGTAAGTCAGTGCTGTTGAAAAGCCTCGGCTTTGCTGCCATTATTAAAGCTGTGGTAGCTGGAGAAAATGATCCAAAGTATACTGTTGATCTTTCTGCGAATAAATATCAAAGCCTGGACAGCAAGCGAGTGGTAAGTACTGGGGGACAGGGGGATCTCTAGAGCTAACCAAGGGTAAAGATGAAGGGATGTGGAGGGGATGAAAGTGGAAGACAGCAGAGGGAAAACGGGAAGAGAGGCAGCCTGAGCGCCTTTGTGTGTGAGTGTGTGCACCAATGTCTACTAGAGGAAGGACTTCAAAGACTGAGCAGAGCAAAGGCTGCTTTGCTTTTGCACTTTTTTCTTTTTTCCACCAAAGCTGCTCCTGAATTGGATCCCCCATCCCCCTTTTGGATTATTCATCTGTCTCTCCTCAAAGGCAGGCGGCCCTACTGGATTCTGTAGAGCACCAATGGCGTGAATCTTTCTGCCGCATCAGATACATTTGCTGTCAGTGCCTCGCTGTATTTAAGCTGTAATTGAGTGTATTATCCCAGAAGTTTCCCTCAAAGTTCACTGAGTGCAGTAATGTAAAACTATGTTCCATCTGCAAAAAGAAAACCGTTTCAGTCAGGAAATAAACGTAGTAAACGTAATTGGCTGTGGAGTCTTCTTTACATGTAGCACCAAGCCTTCACTGAATCTGTTTTCACACGTTTTTAGTTCAATTCCTTATTTGGGTTTTACACTCAAAGAATAGAATATTGTGAAAAAGTTTATTAATGTCAGTAATTGTGAAAGGTGAAACTAATATATGAAGCAGACTCATTATATGCTAAGCCAGATGTTTCAGCCTTTATTTGTTATAATTGTGATGATTATGGTTTACAGCTTAGTCGTCCCCAGCCTGGCCCGGTTGATTCCACACATTCTTGCCTTAAGCCCATGTGGGCTGATTCTACCCACCAATCAGAGGCTTGCTCTAATGGAAGGTGTGAATTTGCTGTCAGCAGTGGGTGTGTTGGCCCTGGTCGGCCTGAAGCAGACCCCCTCGAGAAGAGGGCTGAGAATGAGCCTTGGTTGGCCCGGAAAAATACCAGGCCACCCAGATGTGTAAACAACCTACGCTACCCGGCCCGGGCCGACCCGGTACAGATGGGAATGGCCCATTAGTTGATGGATTCCAGGGGACCCATCACCCTTTCGGGTGAGCTGGCCTCCCTTAGCTCCCCCCTAATTCGAACCCTGAGCTGACTCCACCAATCTAATTCTTAATGGTTAACCAATAAAATACACTGTACACGATTATGTGCAAAGAGCACGGCTAAAAGTGGTCCAAAAGAACATGAATGTGTGTCGCTTTTGTTTTAGTTGGGTAATACCGCTGCTTGTATTGTTTTAATGCTCTTCTCCAACTTTTGTCTGGTGTCATTGTGTCGTCATTAATTAAACATCTGTATTGGAAGCCTTTTACAGCTGAGCGCTGGGACAGACGAGCAAGAATAGCTCAAATGGGCGACAGAGACAGAAATGAATGCCTTGAAATTTCTTTCGGGCCTCCAGCCTCACACGTCTGCTTGTCTTTTCTGACTGCATGAGTCTTCCACGCTGTGACTGATTTACTCTCTCCAGTCATGGAGCGAGTCTTTCAGATGCCATAATGCTTATCGTGTTGCTCGTTGAAGAAGAAGCAGCGTTCCTGGAGGTACAGATGGCTATATGCCTTCACAGATTGTGTTAAGGGAGACGAGGGGTGGCAGGGTGGGGAGCGTTGTCATTGTCATCATTCCACACACGGTGGTGATGTTGGGAAAGTTACTTTCTGGGGAATTTTAGAATATCAAAGCTTTTTTTGTGCTCAGAGGCACAGGTGAGTGGGTAAAAGTGACGGTTCCTGTCACACATTCATAGGTTGTCAGGGTTCTGATGGAGATTGTGGTTTTCTAATTTTAATGTTTCGTTTTTGTGACACGCATAAACTCGTTTCCTTTTTTGTCTTTTTTATGTTTTCCTTATGAGACAAAAGTCAAAATGTTACTGGCAGTGTGTCTTAGCCAATATTTAAAGAATCACAAGAAGAGAGTCTGCTGGCTGATATTTAGGGATATGACTTGGTGGAATGAAGTTATTACTATTTTTCAACTGCAGATGCAATAATTTAATAGTTATTTCCTTTTTTATTGGTGTCATCCAGTTGCATCAGCATAATTTTCTTTTACTGTAGAAAATGCAGACAGTACCCATTTATCCGCGCTCTAGTAAATAAAGTGGAACTATATTTTTTTGTCTCGTTTTCTTTCGTTTAATTTAATGACGACGTAATGGGAATTAATGAGAAATCGCATGAGACATTGAACAGTACCATTATTCTTGGTTGAAAAAGAAATGAAGATTAAAAAGAAAAACAAAATAGAACCCTAACTTGGCCTTGAACTCCTTTCCCTCTTCTCTCAACTTGTATTTTGTTTGTGGAGTAAAAAAAAAAAAAAAAAAGCAGAACAAAAATATATTCTGTGTTTTTTTTTTATTTTGAGTCAAACTAATCCTGAAGGAAACCTTATCTTTCAAAGCGCCCTCAACATCCAAACTTTCGCCAGATTTAATATGTCTGACTAAAGCAAATAAAAGAAACATACTTCCACTACCTTGTGTATTCTTGTCTTCTTTCCCAAGATGCCTTGCTACTGTGGGCCTCTTGGATGTTGCGTAGATTGATTTTCTCCTGTATATTTTTAGAGGACTCTAAGGAGGTGAGTAACGTGTGCGGAGACTTTATTGGCTCTTTGAATTCACTTTAAAAGCAGTAGATGTCAGTGAAACTGTCATGGTGTGCGAGGTTTCGGTGTGACATTTTTTATGTTTGTTTCTGAAGTTTGGGTTGAGTTTCTAATCTGAGTTAATTCCTTTTTACTGTCAGAGCTTTCCTTGTTCAGTGGGTTTATTGTCCCTTGTGCTCCAGTTTGTAGTTTCTCTCAGCTCACTAGTGACTAGCCTATCACGCCTGTGTTTGATCAGTTCATCACACCTGTTACTCATTCAGTAATCAATTTATTCAACTCTTGCAGACACTTTATTAGGTACACATGTTTAATCGCTTATAACACAAATATCTGATTAGCCAGTCAAAGCTGCATGATGAACTGGGCTTTACACCCACAACTATAGGTTTAACAGAGAAAGGTTAGTGTAACGTGATAACGGAGCTGTTCCACCGAAGGTTATTTACCCTCTCTCCTCAGATGTCTCTGACACAGAACTAATCTGCATGAGACTGCCTCAAGGTCATGCATTTGCTTCTAAAACTGCTTCCTTTCCAGCTCAAGAGAAGAAAGAAGATGAACTCTTTCTATTTTTAATAAAGCTAATCAAAGAAATTGTTAGTCCAATAATAAGATGTGAACCAATCTGTGAAATGACAATGTTATGATTAGTAAGTTTTAACAAGTAATATGACTTTAATCTAGCTGCACTAGACATACTGACGCACGTAATATAAAGTCACATGACACATTTATCTTTCTCATCCAATCGGAACCTTCCTTTCTGAAGCGTGGCATAGTCTCTGTGGTGTCTGTCAAACTTTGATTGGACCGTAAATCAAAACATCCAGATTAATAAAACCAGTCCCCACGCCATCTTAGTTCAGTTCACCGCATTCTAAGAGAAGTATCGGACCGGCCACCCGGACCTCCTTTTTAAGCAAAGAACCAACAAGCTGGATAAAATCGGTTCCACTTTACCAACCAAGCAACGGTTCCTTTCAGAATAAAAGCTGAACTCACTGACCCTCCGGGTCCATCTGACGCTGTCAACCAACTGTCGCTTTTTACCTGGAGACAATCCAAAGACTAGTCTATCGTACTGCTGACGCTGTTTCATCGGCTCCGGTACCGAAAGGGGGGTCCGAGGACCTGGCATTCTGGATCTGCACGGAGGTCTCATCCTGAAGGGTATGTGTGGAGCGACAACATGGCGTCTCTTGTATTTATGAAACTCCGATCATAGCTTAAGAGCAAAACATCACTTCCCACTCAGACTTGCTTCTCCGGACATGAGAGTTCTGATGACAACATCACTCACACATACACCATTCATCTCACGTCTCATTCACACCAAGATCCATTCATCACTTAAAGTTTAGAGTTAGTCTTGTTTAAAATTCTTTAGAAATAAATCTTCTTAAACGTTTTAAAGGTGACTCTCTCTTCTGTTGTCTCTCAGTTAATATGAAGCGTTACATAATCCCTGCAATAAAACGTTCTAATCTTCTGGTTAAAATAACCCAAAGATCCATAAGATTGATTTCATGTTTTCTATGGAATCTCATATCTCATGGTTCATTAAATAGATGTAAATTAAATCATTACATTTGTAAAAGAAAATTTTTTGTTGAAGTCAGGGAAGAATGGTCAGACTGTTTCTTGATGGTAGACAACAGTAGCTAAAATAACCAATCAACGTCTACAAAACTTGAATAATTTAGTCAGAAGCATGGAAGGTGCATTTGTACAGTCTGCTGAAAGCATTAATACTTATATTTCAGAACAAGAGATAAAAAACGTTGCCACCAAAAATAAAGGTCACACATCTAATAACCGCCTTTAGCTTGGATTACAGCATGCATTCACTGTGGCATTGTTTCAATAAGCTTCTGCAATGTCACAAGATTTATTTCCATCCAGTGTTGCATTACGTAATGTTTCACCAAGATCTTGCATTGATGATGGTAGAGTCTGACCGTGGCACATTGCCATCTCCAGCACACCCCAAAGATTCTCAATGGGGTTAAGGTCTGGACTCTGTAGTGGCCAATCCATGAGTTAAAATGATGTCTTATTCTCCCTGAACCATTGTTTCACTATCTGAGCCTGATGAATCCTGCCATTGTCATCTTTGAATATGCCCGTGCCATCAGGGAAGATGGAATGACCGGGTTATTCCATCTTCCATCAGAAGCCGGTTTCACACTGCAAGCAGCAGCGGAATGGAACGGCAGCGAAGCGGCACCGCTTCAAATAGAATCCAATTATAGTCTTTGGAGTGTTTCAAACCGGACGCGCCTAGCAGTTGCGACGCGGCAATTTCCAGGCGCGTCCCAGAAGCGGCATGCCGCACCGCTAAAGATAGGATCAAAAGGTGTCGGAAGTCTCGAGGGATTTTAGAATCTCGCGGGTACAGCGAGGCGCAGCGAGGAAGCCGTGCCGCAGCCAAGACTCTCCCGGTGTGAAAAGGACCGCTTTGAAGTTCGCGAGTGAGCCGCCCCGCTGCTCTTCCGTTCCGCTGATGCCGGCAGTGTGAAACCGGCTTAAGACTCCAAATCTTCCCGTTTGAAGCACAGTTCTGATGTTGCAGACTGGTCCTGTTGGGCCAGGGGTTTATGGGTTTTTCTGTGCCCTGAGTTCTGCCTGCAAGGCAGTCATTCCTACTAGAGACCACTGCAAATGTATTGATTAAACAAGTAATCCACACCTTTAAAGAGCAAGTCACAGCAAAAGCAACTTTTTTTGCTGATAACTTGTATAAATGAGTGTCTAATAGTGTTGTAGATATGGTTAGTCATTAATTTTGAATTTTGATGCATTGAAATGAGAAGCAACTCACCAAAGTACCAGTTGGGGTTAAATAACGTGTTGCCAGCTGAAAGATAATCACCCATGCAGTAATTTTCCAATAGGAGGCTGATACCTATTTGCTTAGTTAAATTCAGGTGGTTATGTTTTTTGGCCCGGCCGTGTATTACGTTGATGCAAATGGACTCCAGCAGCAGAGGACCACACCAGGTGTTACTCCTGTCAGCAGGAACAGGAACCTGAGACTGCAGTTCACACAGCACCACCAGAACTGACCCATAACTGATTTCTAGAAACATTACCATTTCACTGAACTCCAACGACCTTCACAGTCACCCGTCCAGTTAAATACATTTGGGATGTGAAGGAACAGTGAGTCCCATCATTAATGAAACTGTGTGATGTCATGCTAATGTGAACCAGAACCTTTGAGGAAGTTGCACAATCTATGATGCTAGGAAATAAAACAGTCCTAAAGGAACAAGAGCCTAACAGGTTAACAAGGGAACCTAATAAACTGGCTATAGGAAGTATATATATGTATATATATATATATATATATATATATATATATATATATATATATATATATATATATATATATATACACATTTGCAGTGGTCACTAGTAGGAATGACTGCCTTGTAAGACAGACTAGTCTTTGGATTGTCTCCAGGTATATATATATGTATATATGTATATGTATATATGTATATGTATATATGTGTATATGTATATATATGTATATATATATATATATATGTATATATGTATATTTGTATATATGTGTATATGTATATATATGTATATATGTATATATATATATATATATGTATATATATATATGTGTATATATGTATATATGTATATATATATATATATATATATATATATATGTATATATATACCTATATATGTATATATGTATATGTATATATATATGCATATATGTATATGTATATATATGTATATATGTATACATGTATATGTATGTATATATACGTATATATGTATATATACATATATATGAAGTATACATCTGTTTTTTTTATTGTTTGCACTGATCACTCCACCATCTCCCTGCTCTGTGTGCTTTTTTTATTTTATTTTTTTGGTTCGGCACCTTTGTATTTGACTTGTAAACTTCATTTGCACTCAGGTTCTCTGTGATGGAGTCTGCACTTTGAGCTAAGACAAAACCAAAAATGCCAGAAACCTACACATCTCACTGGATGGCACGATCTCTGATTTTAATTATGCCACAAATCCTTAAATATGGGCTCAACACTGGGTGGATCAACAAAGGGGACAGGCCATATAACATAAGGACACAGCTGTTAAAATTAAGAGGGGTTGAAACTGTTACAAGCGTATAAAATTTGATTGCCCTCCCTGCAGCAAGTGTAAAGTTTGCACTCAGTAGAATCAATGGCTGCTTTTGCCTATTGTACTCTATATCTTCATTTATTGTTCCCTTCCTGGGGACTTGTCAGTCTTTCAGGAATTTATTTTTCTAGTTGACTGATTAGCAGAAAATGTATGTTTGACGATTAGTGGGGGGTGGGGGTTACCTTTGTATGGCAGCCACTCTTGTGTCAGCATGCCCCAGGGCAGCTGTGGCTAGAGTGTAGTTCATCACCACCAGCATGTGAGTGTGTGGATGAATGATGGTATAGTAAAGCACTTTGGAGTCTCTGGTCTAGACTAATGCTATATGCATATCATTATCAACATATAAACTAGACTAGGGAGCATAATGTGGAAGTTGGTGCGTCTTTTGCTGTTGCATGATCAAAGTTTCATTTTTATATGCTAATTAGTTGCAGCAAAATAGTTTAATATCAGTCATGTTTTGATTTAATGTGCATGCTTAATGGTGGGAAAACAACTTACAAACAAGGCCCTTGAGCTTAATAAAGTGCTATCCCAGGGCCAGCGTGAGTTTGATCGACTCCACGCTGGGCATAAATGCCCTCTTCCCACATGGGTCCTGTAAAGTTTTTTATTTGGGAAGGCACGACAGTAATTAGGAGCTAACGCAGATGCCATTCGAGAGGAGAGGGCCACGTGTTAATTGGTAGATGTGTGTGAGCTAATTACGGCTCAGCTGTTAACCACACACCTGCATCATTGGGTTCATTCCAGAGGTTAACTAAACTGAGCTGTGACACATGGCTGGGCTTTATGGGGTCCAGGAGACGCAAGAAGGACCGTGGATAACTTAAAGAGCCAATAATGATGATGGCAATTAGCACAATCTGCTTAAACAAATGGGAGAGTGATGAAATCTCATCATCATCTGATCACATTGTCCCTAATGAGATAAAGATGTCAATTAATCCTGAGTTAAACTGGTGTGTTCTCAGGAAAACACAAAATCCGGGCTGGCAAACACAAAACAACAAAGCCTGCTGTGTTGTCTGCAGTTTTGACTGCAGAATGTTGAGTGTGTATTTACATAACCATTACGATGATGATGATGACGATGATGGCTGCATGGATAATGACGCTGATGATCATGCTGTTGATAAGTATTTGCGTCTTGGACTGCACATTTTTGAATGATGTTACAATAACGGATCCCTTGCTGTTCCTCTAATCTGAGCGAGTGAGTGATGACGGCCTTTCACGAGACAAAGACGCAGTCAAAGTCATTCTGACGTTTGCATTAAGGTATGTTAATGTTTGGTGGCTGCAGCTGCCCTCTAATGATTCAGGATGCCAGTCAGATGGCCTCTGTAATGTCGCTCTTGAACCCCAAAGTGCTGATTTGACACTGTACAGTTGGGGACCTCATTATGGCTATTACTGCAGTCAGGAAATTTATAACATACATGTCTGCCATGACAAATTATATAAATCACAGCATTAACGTCTGCTCGCAAGTCTAGTGCTGTAACATTCTCCTCATCAATAGTGCCACTACGATCCATATTCATTCATGCTCTCTAATTACCGCCCTCATAGTTTTGCTTTTTTTCTTGCCGATGTTGACGCGCTTTAATAGTCAGCCCATCCAAAGTGTCCGTGTTGTCATTTCAGCTGTTATACAGGCCATTTTCATTTCATCTGCAAAGGTCCCTGCTCCTTACCACAGTGACAGCATCTCCCTAAATCATCCACACATGTAATAGCTCCCTACTAAATGGCTGTGGCCTCCTCCATTTGCCTAAGAGCATTTACTCTGGCTTTCAGGACTCTGTGCACCTGTCTTTAACCTCTCTGGCTACTTCTTCATGTGAACTTAAGCCGGGCGTACACTGTGCGACTTTTTCACTTTTTTGAGCCGATTTTCCAGTCGTGCGAGAATCCACGACATCGGGGTGAGTTTTGCGCCGAGTGTCGTGTAGTGTACAGGGGGTTACGAGAGGTGATTAACACCACGTGACCAGCTGCCGATCAGCAGTCGTGAGCTCGCACGGACTTCTGGCGTGTTTAAAATTTCGCTCGTCCCTCGTGAGGATATCGCACTGTTGAAGCGGCGCTGCGAGCAGCTGCGACCCAAAAAGTATCAGAACCGCTCACGGCGCATGCACAATCCTGCATCATCACCGCTCGCTATTTCCCTAATAACACACATTGTTCGTTTTTGTTTCTACACGTTTTTTTACTCACAAAGATTGTCAAGAAAGCGTGTTTGTCGTGTTCATGTCAAATTAAACTGATAACAAAACACAGATTTACTTTCTTTATTTCATTTTCCTCATCCAACCCCCATAAATCTCTGTGTGTCCTCCCGCAGCACTCCCGAAGGACAACAGGCAAAACAAGACAAAAAAGTCTGACGTGTTGAGTAAAAACTGCTATTTTTAGCATATTTTTAGGGCCGACGTGTTGCTACCAGACGTACAGTGTGAGCAGTCAGATCGCACCCGAGAACTGGGTCGTACAGTGTGAGCACATGACTCGTGAGATCTGCCCTGCGAGGAAGTCGTACAGTTTGAGCTGAAGCTGAACGCTACGAGTGAAAAAGTCGCACAGTGTACACCCGGCTTTAGGAAACACTGACCTTATGTGATTTGTTTTGTATGTGTACTAATATGTTTTTATAAGAATCTCTATAAGGGAAAAGTTAAACTAGGGGTGACAATACATGAGCATTAAACACCTAAACAAAGACAAAAACACAGGATTCAATTTGAAGTGGTTTGCTATGACTTTTAGAATCAGAATCAGAAGGGTTTTATTGCCATATGTGTGGCAAATGGTGCATTATATACAGACAAAACAAAAACATTAAAAAGAGGATTTTGGCCAAACAAAGGAGATTGTCTTCTGCGTTGCTGTCAGAGTCCCAGCCACCTCCTACTGAACAGTTTTGATCAGTTTTCCCCTTTCCGGCTGAAGCAGCTTCATTTCTAATACTGTACTTGTTTCACAGAGAACGTTCTTCTAGCAGCTATTTTTCAAGGAGTTTTGAATGACGAGTGAGTGAACGCTCACAAGCTGGAAAGTTGGTTGCTCAGAAACATTGACACTGTCCGTCATCCATGGGAAAATGTTACCATGTAAACAATAGGGCCGTCAGACTTACGGATCGTGGGCGACAAAGACAAAAACAACTATATTTCTTTTTTGATACATTATTTTATGGAAATTATAACTCAAAAATAAAACACACATGCTAATAAATCCAGGACAACATGAGATCCATCTAACTAAATTATCACAAATAAAAAAATGAAACAGTCAAAATGACTGCCTTGGGAGTTCTAGAGTGTTTCTCAAGGAATCTTGCCTTGAAGTCTTGGTGCCTCCCCAGTTGCCTAGAAGATACATCATCAGGAATCACCAAGGCGTGTTTCGGTATTCATGTTCTACCGTGGCGTCTGTTCTCCATTTGTTAGCAGTTTAGCTAGCTGAGCAAGGATACACAGGAGGTGTTTTATAGTCTAGCCTGGTAAAAAATTACCCAGAATACACCGTGGTATTTTCAAAAGGATGGCGAATCAGGAGCCGGCAGCAACTTCAGGGGTAAATTTCCAGTTTAAATGTAAGTCAACTAATTGTA
The DNA here is from genome assembly GCF_043380555.1 of Nothobranchius furzeri. Lineage (NCBI taxonomy): Eukaryota > Metazoa > Chordata > Actinopteri > Cyprinodontiformes > Nothobranchiidae > Nothobranchius > Nothobranchius furzeri. The sequence continues at coordinate 57,984,158 of NC_091756.1, read as the reverse complement.
GCTATTGGGTTGACATCTGAACTGTTTTTTTAAACATCTAAAGCAGTTTTCTATGGTTGGTTGGTTACTTAGTGGTTGCAGCTTAAATGGCTAGCAGGTAGTAACTCACATATTTAATTTAACCAATTTTACACAATTAAAAAAGTAAAAGGCTGGTTTTACATTTATATTGAAACTCATACATATAAAATATAAGCTTACCTCCCATGTCACTTGACATGACATGACCACCACGGAAGCCGCCGTCATGTAATGTATAGAATAACCTTTGACCAAGAAAGGGCAGTGTTCACATAAGCATTGAGAAACACCCCTAGTGTGACAGGGAGGCTAGGCATTTTGGGCTTGCTTTTAGCACCCCCTAGTGTCTGTTCATAAAACCAGAAGCAAAACCTATCTCCTCGCTGAGCATTTGTCTTTTTAACATCTTAATCTAACAGCTGAAATGTCTCCCAGCCTTCATTAGTGTCTACAGGTGTGATTCATCACTAAATTAAACAAATCAGCTATATTCAAGATCTAAAACATGCAGGAAATGTGCAGGACCCAGACTGCAGCGCTAGATACTTCCGCTCAATTTTTTCTAAGTCCATCTGACCGAACTGGCAACTCTGAAGTTGCAAGTGCAATATTCTGGCCACAGGGGCCAATAGGGGCTTGGTGGCCTTTCCTTAACCCTGTAAAGGGTCATTTTAGAACATAACTGATTTAAAAAAAAGAAAAAGTTGCAAAGTATCCCTTTAAGACACTTGAAAAATTGACAACTCTCAATTTTATTGCAATCGCATCAAATACCACAGATGACCTAGAAATATATTAAATGCCTGAAAGAATCCATTTCAGTGTTATTCTGACTTAAAGTTAATATATTTCTTGCAATTTATCTTTATGATTCTGCACTTTCTTCAGAGCATCTTACTCAAGCAATTTAGCTGTTAACTGGTGTTGCTGAAAAAATAGGCACAAAAAATATTAGATCTCAGATGTAGGTGAGATGTACATGATACCACCAATAATAAACAAATCAAATAAAAAAGGCAAATGGACTACTTCTCTTATTGCTTGAGAAGAATAGTCATTGTCTTTTTTTAACACTCTTAGGCACGAACATTATTAGGAATCGGGTTAGAAATTAAGACAGTTCAGAGGGATTTACCCTCATTCACACATCCTGTCAGCTTGACATTTTGGAGCTTTTTGTTTGACAGCAGTGATATTTGTCTTTTTTCTGTATTTATCTATCAGTTAGAAATCAACATGAGAGAAGAAAGGGAGATGACCCAGAGCAAGAGAAGGTTCTCGGTTACCCAAAGGCTGACACACACACACACACACACACACACACACACACACACACACACACACACACACAACAGCTGGTAGATCGTAGCTACTCTATTAGAATCATAATAGCTCAGTTCATTCTGCTCTTTCCTTTTGACTGTTAGAGGTGAGTGAAGTCATTATGTAGCTTGGTTTTACGAACAACCCAATGCCCCAGAGGCTTCCTCCCCTCTCACATAAACAAACAAATGGTAAATGGTAAATGGCCTGTATTTGATATAGCACCTTCTAGAGTCCTGGAACCCCCCAAGGCACTTTACAACACAGTGCGTTTACATGCAGCCAGTAACCCTTTTAAAACCCGAATGTTCACAATAACCCGGTTCCGCAGGTCCTTGTAAACACCGCCAAAAACCCGGATATGCTCATAACCGGGTTTTTAAAAACCCGGTTACTACACCTGGGGTAACCCTTTTCTAACCCGAATGTTTGGTCGTGTAAACGCATATCGGGATATCCCCATCAAAGCGTGTGTTCTGCGCATGCTCTGTTCACAAGGAATCTTGGTCTTTTGAGTAACGAGACGTCTTGTATGCGCCAGAACACCGGAAGTAAACAACAAGTTGGGAGCAACATGGCGAGTCGCGGCACAGCACCACACTTTTAGAGTGACGAGGAAACTAAAGCGCAAACAAACGCGGTCGCTATCTCTTCCGAACTGGGAAACATGTTGTTGTTTTCACGGATACCGGAACAAGAAGAACCGGAAATGACGCATATTGCGTCTGGACGTAGTCCATACGTCTTGACGCTACCCCAACGTACGCATTTAAATCGGGTTATGCAAGTTAGGAATAACTCTTTCTATTTATGCTTGTAAACGGGTTATTCTGATCAACTCAGAAACCCGAATCCCGACCTTAACCCGATCATAACCCGGATATTGGCTGCATGTAAACGTAGTCAACCAGTTATTCACCCATTCACACACACATTCACACACTGATGAGGATGAGCTACAATGTAGCCACAGCTTTCCTGGGGCGCACTGACAGAGGCGAGGCTGCCGAGCACTGGCGCCACTGGTCCCTCCGACCACCACCAGCAGGCAACGTGGGTTAAGTGTCTTGCCCAAGGACACAACGGCAGCAACAGACTGAGCGGGGCTCGAACCTGCAACCTTCCGATTGCGGGGCGAGCACTTAACGCCCTGAGCAACCAAAAAGCACACGCTCACATTCATCACAGCGAGTTAGTCCCCTTCTCCCCAGCGATTTGCCCTGTCATTAGGTCCACGAGTTTAAGAGGGCTGCAGAGTGAATGGGGTGTCCCAGACCCACTCAGCATCAGAACACATCACTTAACCTTGACACTCTCTACCACCTTCACTCGGCTTGAAAAGCCAAAAGCCTTTTCCAGTTAGGCCCTGCCTGTCCAGCCATTATTGATTTTGTGACAATGGAAAAGTCGGTGTCAAATCATGTAGCCAATCACAGGGAGAAAGTTTCAATTAGTTTTTTTCCTCCTACTTCTGCTGAAATTAAAGACCGCAGTGGACTCTGCTCTTTCCCCCTCTGCTCCTCCATGTCACAGTGATGGGGCTGGTGGCCGAGGCTGCACCGGAAGGTGAAGTGGAACGTCCAGAAGCCTTTTGAAAACGCAGACGCTTCACAGCTATTTTTGTACATCTGCAGAATGTTGGCAGTGGTGGCTAGCACATCACTTCACTCAGGGAGCGGTTCTGACAAATCTGTCGCCATGAGAGCAACCTCAAATAAAAGCAATAAGCATTTATGATGCCATTAATAAAAGACGAAACCAGATAAGCTTCAGGTTTGTGTTTGAGCTTACACTTATCTTTCTCAGATGCAGGCATGACCAGTTCCGGTTCTGTGCTTTTCTTTGATTTTACTTTAAAACGCTTTTCTCTAAAATGAGCCTGTAGTTCTAAAGAGCTGTCGTATTTTGTCGTTTTTGGGGGCTGAAATGTTCTACTCGATCCAGCAAGTGTGCAGCCAGATGTTTGGAGTTTCTATAATTGAGTTATTTCAGTCAAACAAACAGAGATGTGTTTGGTCTCATTAGACGCTCTTGTCAGGAAAATCACTAATTCCTCAAGTGGGATCTGAGCATTTTTAATACAACTGCTGAGTGATGTATCATTTTTAGAATTATATCTGATGTAATAAAATGTTGTCTGATCTTTGGATGTTCCTGTTTATCAAGAGCTGTCACTTATTTCTGTCAGACGTTTCTCACAGCAAACTGTTTAGAAAGCACGTTGTTTGTTCCTGTTTGATCTTCCCAGAGCAATCAGACAGTCACAAATATTTATAGCACCAAATCTTGGATGGAATTAATCTTTGAGCAAATGAATGAGCCTACTACTTCTGTCAACATGATTTGTGTTGTTGTGATGTTAAAGCATCTTCTATTTTTCTCCCGGTTTATCTGCATTCAGAGCTTTGAGGGGAAAGTGTTTTTGTTTGAAGCGTGCTGATTTTTTTCCCTGGCAGGGCTTAGCCTGCGTGACTTCATTACCTCCGTCAGGCCAGCCAAGCACATTGGCTAATTACTCAGTGAGTCCAGCATTGGCAGGTAGTTGCACGCTTATTGATCAAAGTGCTTTAGGTTGGAAATCCAAGCAAAAATTAATCAGGCGTTCATTTTTGGTGATGAAATATGAAATCTCAACCTGCTGAAGGTTTGGTGGATGTGGATGATCATTTTGAAGCTTTCTTTATTTTATTTTCAGTTCTTGCATTCATCCCAGATCTCGCTTTGGTCACATTCCAGCGCTCATGACCGGTTCAAACGCAGATGGATCAGTAAGTTGAGAGCTTCACCTTTCAGCTCAGCTCCTATTTTTATCTAGCCTGGCAAGCCAGACCAAGGCCCTGTCCACACGTAGCCGGGGATCTGCCAAAACGTAGATATTTTTCTACGTTTTGGCCTGTCATCCACACGATAACGTAGTTTTTTCACACGAAAACGGATCTTTTTAAAAACTCCGGCCAAAGTGAAGATCTGCATTTTCTCCGTTTTGGGTGTCTGCGTGTGGACAGACAAAACCGGAGTTTTAAGGTTCGCAACGTCACTTTCAGCGACAGAAAAATGCTGACATCACGTGTGCGACCTGTGTTTACACTAGCCGACAGCATGGAGAGCTGCGCTCGCTTTATCAATTTTCCAAGCGCTTTTTGCTTGTTTGTTTTTACAAGCGGAATTACTGATCCTTGTGGAAGACCACAGACGAAGGACGAGGTTAAGAACGGGGGAAGTACTGCCGCCTACAGGTCTGGCATGTCCTTAACAACGTATTTATCCGGGTACGTGTGGACAGAGTTTGTTTTTAAAACGAGGTGGTGCGGATGCAAGTTTTTGGAGGGGCGGATATTCGTTTTTTTTTTTTTTTAAACAGCTACGTGTAGCCTGGCAAGCCAGACTAAATAAATGTATTATTTAGTCTGGCCACGCTCCATTGACGGCTCTCGGTTGTGGGGCGGGTTCTACCGTTGTCTTTCAAATGATCTCCGCATTCCACTGGACAATGAATGTGACGTACTCTTGTTTCACTCTGTTGCATCATCCCACCCACCAGGCATACAGAGTGCCCTGATTGGCCCACAAAACAGATAAAGCTCTGTGATTTGTTCACTAAGCAGATAGAGCACTATGATTGGCCCACCATTATGGACCAATCACAGCTCTCTATGTGTTTGAAACCCCTCTAGAGAGTTGTGATTGGCTAGCCAGAGTCCTGGTAGGAGCTGCGGAGGTTCCAATGGAGCATGCCTAGACCAAACTTTGCAAAGCAAGAATTTGGTCTAGTTCACTAGGCTAATTTTTATCATGAACATCGCTGAAGAGCTGATCTGTTGATTCACCTTTCCCTCTACCCTCTACTCACCAAGAAGACACCAAGACACTTAAACTCCTCTGCTTGAAATGGATACTCCATCCCAATTCAGAAAGCATCCTACCATTTCTGAATATTGAGGAGATGAGTCGGATCAAAGTCAATCATGTGCCTCAAGGTTTTGGAGTCTTATTTCCTGAAATTTGGACATCTCACCTCTGATTGGCTAACAGCAACACAACTCTACCACTGACTCTGTTTGCTCTGCAACGTTGATGTTTTATCTCCACAAATAGGACAAGACTGAAGGAGTCTTGCTGTATGGTGAAGTTGCTAATGCTAACAGTTAGCTTCTACTTGTCGAGACGCTCTGCTGTTTCCCGGACGCTAAACCAACAATAGCTTTCCTTTCCCTGTCGTGGATCAAGATGGGTGAGTCTATGAATGCAGATCTTCAGTGTGACGTAGAAGAGGCTTTTCAAATCCTAGATCTATTTTCTATCAGAAGCTAATGCAGGAGATAGGAGAGTATTTTCATGTTCAGCCTGCATGATAATCTCAGAGTGAGAGATTATAATCAGAAATAACAATAAAAAAATGGTTTTAATGTTCCACAAGTATATTGCAGGGTTATTGAGAGTCGAATCTGTGACCTCTTGCTCCCTAGCTGCGCCACCATGTCTCCTAATTTGTGAAAGTGTCAGAATCACTTGTAGATTTTTGTTTGGTGTCACAAGCGTCTTTGTTCTTTGTGTGTGAGTCATTTTGAGATTCAATGAGAAAGTTGGAGTCCGGAGTTCAGTTCCAAGGGCTTTGTAATGCTGTGGATCTATCAGAGGTCGTTTCTGAGTTTGGTGCGCTGCCAAGAATCTGTATTGAGACGTACGTCAGCAGCGTGATTAACAGGTAATGACAGACCCAGGTGTCGATATGTTCTACACGCAGATTTGTAGTGTGAGCATTATCACAGACTAGAGTCCAGTATATCATCCAAACAGAGTCAGCAGATAACTGTGGTGGCAGAACATGGAGGCCAAAATGGTTTTATCAGAGAAAATAACAGCGAGGGCTCTAACGTCTGTGTTGGGCGGAGCTTATTTTCTCATTTTCTTGCCCAGACAGTAAATACCTTTTTTGTCCGTGCTCCTGACCTGAACCTGTGACTTCCTCTCAATCTCTGATGATTCTCCAATGGTTTCATGCTCAAGCCTGCCAAGCAGGTTGTATGGCCGGGTCCAGTCCTTGTAATTCACAGGCTTCTAGATCGCCTGCCACAGTGTATTGATTTTTGTTTCCCCAATCTCCAGGAGAGAAGCAAAGAAAAGATTAAAAACACTGTCAGTTTGAAGTTGAATAAGAATCCTGCACAGGGGAGATACCTCGCAGAGCAAGGGATCACAGCGGTGGCAGGTATATCTCTTTACATGTTTAACCCTTTCATGGTCTCCTTACGGGCTAAACTCCTTTCAGCTGGCCAGTATTTTATTTTGATGTTTGCAACATATAGTACTATAGTAAAGGTAAAGCACAAACACCATGTTGGGATCCATTTTACGGATATATTCACTGATATTCTGGCATTTTCTTGAAGAGACAATTTTTAGTTTTTACAGTTAATTTCTGGAAATATCCATCAAAAGGTTGTTGAAATGTATGAAATGATGCCCAGTTGTTGAAAAATACTTGCAGCTTTGTAACATATAACCATAAAAATCTGGTCTAAAATACACGGGAGCTGGTCTAAGCCTCTGGGCGACACCATATCAGTTGCCATGTTTCCTTCTACTGGAGACCATAAGGAGGAAATGCATTTACTGATTTGCAACAAATGGTTACAAAACTTTTGTCATTCTTAAATGTTGTTGTTTTACACATTTACCTCTTCACTTGTTGCCAGTGATGAAAGAGTCTGATGTGCTTGTTATTTTGCTAAAGTTTGACCCTAATGGGCATCCGTTAGTAAGGTCTTACTCCAAGACAAAAATACTGATTGCTTGCAATGGTTTAGGTATCCACTGCCCCCTGTCGCCAGGAAAAATATACACTGACACTTTAAAGCTAGTATTGAGTGTTTAAATTACGTAATTAAAGACCAAGTTCACACATTTTTTCAACACATTTGCAGTGGTCTCCGGCATAAATTAATGCCTTGTGAGATGTGGGGAGAAAGGTTCTGTTGCACCTGTTTCAGGACTTAGAAGTTCAGAGGAGTGGGGAGCAAAACAGGACAGGATTTGGGGTCTTATTTCCTGATAATCGGACATCTCTCCTCTGATTGGATGAGAGCGTGGTGACTTTTCCACTGGCTTAGACTCAGCCTAGGCCTAGCAAAGAAGAAGGTTCAGCCTATCCTCCCATTACTATGGTGTTGTTTGGTTTTAAATGGCATTGATAGGAACTGGTGACCAAAGACCTCTGTCATGGAATGCATGCATGCCAACCAACCAAGTGCTTTTTTAACTATAATTTAAAGGTGCAATAAGTAGAAATGAAGTAAAAATGACATCCTGTGAAAAAATTCCATTACTACAACCACTATAAACAACTTTGGAGCTTTTGTTCTGACAATCCCCACAGCCAGCTGGATATGAAATATATTTCAGTATAGCCTTCCTTCCAAAATGACTGAAATATTGGGATTTTCTCACTGTAAAATTCTCACTATATTCTGCATACTGTACATTAATGCCACTGTTTTGCACATACCAACCTCTGTATATTTTATATCTCTTATTTTATTGTTTACTTTATTCATTTGTTAAATATGTATGTATGCATTATACACACACTCACATGCACACACGTAGAAAAATAAAAAATAAAATGCTTAGCACACACATTTATTAATGTATATACCTTAAATACTATATATATTATTACTTAGATCAGCCATTTTTATATTTTGCTTGTTTTTACGTTATTGTATTTTGCACAACTGTTGCTGTGAAGCTCGCACACAAGAATTTCACTCGCATGTACTGTACCAGTGTACCTGCACATGTGACGTGACAATAAAAGCGATTTGATTTGATTTGATACTGCACCCTTAACTAACAATTCTCTGCAATATAATTTACAGAAAACTTTGTAAATTCAAATAAAAAATTTGAATACTGACCTATTCTCTCTAAAAACCTGGATTTTCTGTTTCTGACTGAAGTTTGGCAGCAAACATCTGATTATTCTGGTCTGATTGAACTCTGCCCGAGTGGTTAATCTTTTCTTAGCCAGCCCTGGGGTTCTGGTCGTGGTGGAGGCCTAGCTGTTGTTTACAGAGACCATCTTCCATGTAGCTCTACAACCTCTGGTCACTTTGCTTCCTTTGAACTGCAGCTGATTAAAGTCGGGCGCAAGGACCCGTTCTACTGTGCCGTGGTTTATCGTCCACCTGGTCCAAACAGTTCTTTCCTTCAGGAGTTTAGTGACTTTCTATCCTCCACTGTGAAGCTGTCCAGACTGGTGATTGTTGGTGACTTTAACATCCACGTTGATGATCCCTCAGACAACTTTGCCATGAATTTCTCCAGCCTCATGGACTCCTTCAGCTTTACCCAGCTTGTTTCTGGCCCCACACACACCAGGGGGCACACTCTAGACCTTGTTTTTACCCTGAGTCTAAATGCTGACAGTGTTTGTCCTGAGGACGTTTATATTTCAGATCACCATTGCATTTTCTTTAACTTGTCAGTTTCTGCATCCCCACCTCCTGCTCCCCGTATGGTTAGTTCTCGTTTTCTTAATGAGAGCACAGCTAGCAATTTTTCTGCTGCTTTTGATCCACCCTGTTCTTCTGATAACGACCCAGATTCCTTAACTTCTCAGTTCAACGAGCACTGCCTCTCCACTCTGGACATCATCTGTCCTGTCAGAACCAGATCAGTTCCTGCAGTGAACCCTACTCCCTGGTTTAATGACAGCCTTCGCAGCCTAAAGCGCCAATGCAGAAACATTGAGCACTTGTGGAAGAAAACCCATCTCCACGTCCATCTGCTGCACCTAAAGGATCTTCTGACATCCTTTAACTATGCAATCTGAGACGCTAGGGTTTCCTATTTTTCCAACTCTGTTGCAGACTGTGAGAACTTTCTGTCTTTCTTTGTGGACAAATAATAATAATAATAATGCATTGAACTTATATAGCGCTTTTCTAGACCCCCAAAGACGCTTTTCACACACTCTCACATTCACACACTGCTAGTGATGGTAAGCTACTTGTAGCCACAGCCGCCCTGGGGAGGTCTGACAGAGGCGAGGCTGCCATTTGGCGCCGTCGGCCCCTCTGACCACCACTAGCACAGGCAAGTTGGGTGAAGTGTCTTGCCCAAGGACACAACAGCAGGATACCCCTGGCGGGAGCTGGAATCGAACCCATGACCCTCCGATCATGAGGCAACCCGCTCTACCACCTGAGCTACTGCTGCCCCTTCTGACAAGGCTCCAATAAGGTTAGATCTAGCATCTCTCCTTCAGCCTTATCGCTGCCTCTCCCGACTGCAACCAGGCCCATCATCCTAGATAGCTTTGCTCCTGTTTCTTTGCCTGAGTTAACCAAACTAGTTAACTCCATGAAGACCTCTGCATGCCCCCTCGACATCTTACCCTCATCTTTGTTTAAAAGTGCTTTTCAGTCCATCGGTCCCAGCGTGCTCTCTATAATTATTGCTTCTCTGGTCTCTGGTCAGGTCGCTGCTTACTTTAAGAACGCTGTAATCCACCCGCTTCTTAAAAAAACGAGTCTTGACCCCTCTCTCCATAGCAGCTTCAGACCCATCTCTAAACTTCCGTTCATCTCCAAGATCTTGGAAAAGGTTGTGGCTAAACAACTCACAGCTGCTCTTGATGAACATAACATCTATGATAGCTTCCAGTCAGGTTTTCGTAGAGCTCATTCTACTGAAACAGCTCTTCTTAGGGTCTCTAATGACCTTCTGACTCACAGTGATGCAGGGGGCTGTTCTGTTCTGGTCCTGCTAGACCTGACTGCAGCCTTTGACACTGTTGACCATCACCTGCTACTGGAGAGGCTGAGAGACTGGGTAGGACTGGGTAGAACTGCTCTGGAGTGGTTCTCCTCTTATCTTTCTGAGCGCTCCTTTTCTGTGGCCGTCTTCAACTTTAGGTATGGTGTCCCACAAGGTTCTGTGCTGGGGCCTCTGCTCTTCCTCCTCCATCTGCTTCCTCTTCAGCACATCCTGAGCTCCTTCAAAGGAATCTCCTACCATCTTTATGCAGATGACATCCAACTGTGCATCTCCTTTAAACCCCATGAGATGTCTAAGCTGCATCTCTCACACTCCTGCTAAAACCTGGATGGCTGGGAGCTTTCTACAGCTGAATGAAGATAAGACTGAGATCCCCATCTGTGCCCCAGACAAGCTGGTTCCCAAAGTCAGAGACTCTCTTGGTCAGCTTGCTTCCCACACCAAACCTTCTGTCAGGAATCTTGGCGTGACCTTTGACCCAGCTCTCACCTTGGATTCTCATGTCAGTTCTCTTGTTCGCTCTTCCTTCTTCCATCTCAGGAACGTTGCTAAGCTGAGTCCCATTCTGTCCCGCTCTGAACTTGAGACAGTTCTCCACACCTTCATCTCCTGACGCTTAGACTACTGTAACTCTCTTTTCACGTGTCTGAGCAGAACCTCCCTGAACCGTCTACAGGTGGTTCAGAACGCCTGTGCTCGGCTTCTGACCAAGTCCTCCAAACACACCCACATCACCACGCTTCTCCTCCAGCTTCACTGGCTGCCAGTCAACTTCAGGGTTCATTTCAAGATCCTGGTTCTGGTCTATAGGGCCTTACATGGACAAGCACCATCTTACATTGGTGATCTTCTCAGTCCCTACACACCCAGCAGGTCCCTGAGGTCCAGTGATCAAAGCCTACTGGTTGTGCAGCACCAGGCTAAAGACCAAAGGTGACAGATCATTTGCTGCTGTGGCCCCCAGACTCTGGACCTCTCTCCCCCTGAGCCTGAGATCAGTGGACTCAGTGGTCTCCTTTAAAAAGCAGCTGAAGACTCACTTGTTCAAGCTGGTTTTTGTATGACCTTCTTCACCTCTCTCTCTTTATTCTGCTCTCCCCACCTATTCCACCTTCCTCAGGATCCACTGATTTCCCTCTTTCCTGTTCACTCTCTCTCTTTCTTAACATTTTTTAATCACAATTGTCTATTTTTTTGCTCATTTTAAATATATGTTTAACCATTTTCTAAATTCTTTTTTTAATTTTACATTTTTTTGTTTTTTCTTCTTCTTCTACATGTTTATTAAGCTATTCAATAGTAGATTCAAGCATGTTGTATTAATCAGAACTTTTCTAACAGTGAGCCAAAACATGTCATTTTGGAGCAACTCTTGCTTGATCACTATTTCTCTTTCTACAATACAAAAAAGCAAACATGTTTTGATCCATTTTAGTCAAATTAACATGATCTTATACTGTGTAGAATATTTCTGACAAGGCTCCTTCCAGTCTTTGTGTGGTTGACATTCTGATGTCAGTCAGCTCCTCTCTGTGGTGTTAAAAAGGCTCTTTATTGGCCCTGACCCTGTATGAAATATTGTGTTATCAGCTGAGCTGGAGTTGCCATGAGGCATTAGAGCTGGCACATTTCTCCTGCTCCCCGTCCCAACACCCCCATCAGCTGGAAGGAGATCACAAAGACGGTGCTGTCACTCGCTGTCAACTCTGTTTACTTGATTTCTATCAATCTACAGGTTAAAAGGAGAATGTTTAATTAAGTGAAGCTTTTTAATATATTGTAATTGTCATTACAGTTAGTGGAATTTAAAGCAGGGCTGCTTCTCCACACCTCCAGTTTAACCATCACAAGATAAGGAAATGCACGTTTGTGTGAAGGAACCACAGATTGTTCTCAGAAGTTTTGAAACACAGGTGATAACTAATAAAAGATGGCAGCAGACACGAGAAAACAATTTACCATTTCCTCAGATGCCGTCACCTACAGTTCGAATGGCAGACACGGCGCTCAATTATTTATTGAGCTAGTTGATGAAATGTCACCTTTGATGTTATGATGTTCAGAGGGAAGGCTGGGGTCGGAGAAGTTTAACTGACATGCATCAGCGCAGCTTTGCCAAAATCACACACTCGTCTTTAAACATTGAAGGCCTTTGTGTTGCCTGTCATTTTTACACGCATGTGGTCTGCTGTAAATTAATTGGCTGGATAGAAGTCTCTTTTGTGCGCTGATTAAAGGAAAATGTTCTGTGCAGCTTTTGTGCAGTTCCCCGGAATGCTAGCGTGTGACCAGAAACACACACGCGGGTCCTATTCTGCCTAGTTGTGGAATTTATGTGTATTCATTTTATTGAAGCTTTGGGAATCCTTTACTGTGTATTTCAATTCATCATCTACTGTTTCACGCTCACACATCAGTGACCATAAGCTGGTGACCCGCAGGTCAACAGGGTCACTTCTGGGTGGGCTGGCAAAGGAGGTGAAGATTAAAAATGTGTTATAACAATATAAAAATGGTTAACATCAGCACAGCAAATACAGATTTCTTTCTCAGACAACAGTAAATTAAACATGCATCAAAGGTGTGGAACGCTGAAAAAACATTAAAAAAATTCTTATTTCTGATTATAATTGGTCACTCTGAGTTCTTCATGCAGGCTGATCTTCAAAATAGTCTCCTACACCCATCTCCTGCAATAGCTTCTGACAGAGATAGAAACTGTGGCATCAACGAGTCATCTCCATGCCATGCTTTTGTTCTGCTCAGCAACTGAACCAGGTTCATGCACTGTCCTGATTGAAATCTCCTGTTGCTGAGCTGAAGAAAAACACGGCGTGGAGATTACTTGTTGATGCCCCAATTCCCATCTCTGGCTTCTGATGTAATATAGACGGTGAAACTCGGGGATTAGAAAAGCCTGACAGATCTACGTCCAGAGCCGTGTCCAGGACTTTTAAAATGGGGTGGCCCATGTGGGGCACTTGTTTATGCATGGGTGGCACCAATGTTTATGCTTATTTATTTATTTACACAATTTATTTATTTACTTTCTAGTGAATTTTGGAGTTTCACATTGCACAATCACCATTTTTTTTATTAATCTTCTAGTTTTGTGGTGGTTAGCAAGTCACTTCTTGTTGCATTATTGTCACCGACTGGAGTTGAGTGGGACTAAATACTATTTATGTGAATATGAAAAAATAAGAAATAATATTAATACCACAGAAATGTTCTGTAGGCCTGGGCTAGAAGACAAAGTTAAAGGTGCATGCTACCACACACTATTTTTGGAGTTTACAACTCAAGCCTTTTGTCGACAATGTAAATTAAATTTAAACTGGAACTTAGTAGGGTGGCACCTGGGGTGGTCATTCAGATTCTAAGGGTGGCATGTGCTACCCCAGGCCACTCCCTGGACACGCCCCTGTCTACGTCACTCTGTCACTTAACATTCATGGACTCACCCATCTTGACTCATGACGGGGGAAGGCTGTTGTTGTTTTAGTATCAAGCAGAGAACAGCTCAGCTGGTAGAAACTAACCGTTAGCATTAGCATCCCCACCACACAGCAGTAGCTTCTCCAGGTTTATGTTATTTGACTTTGCAATTCAGTGGTAGATGCAAGACGCTGTTATCCAATCTGAGGTGAGATGTCCACATATCATAAAATAAGACTCCACAACCTGCCGTCTAAAGCTCAATCGTGATGTGGCTCACTTCTAGTTCCTGGTGCACCGGTGTCGCCCCACCCCGCCCAAGTATGGCATTCATTCCAATTCTAGGGAACGTTGGCAATGTATTGATTAAACGAGTGTTTAACACCTTTAATAAAAATGAAAGAACTTAAAGCAAGTTCTATTGTTTGATGATTTTAATACTTTTTCTTTTTAAGCTCATTTCTGTTTTTGTATTGTGATGTTAGTCTGTTGTTTTTTAATCTGCTTCATCACCATCTTGTACCTCCTTGGCTGGTGGCAGAAAAGTAGCCTAGGATTGATTGATTGATTGATTGATTGATTGATTGATTGATTGATTGATTGATGCATTTTTAAATATATTACTTAGTTTCTGTCCATCAAGCTAAATGTCTTAAAGTGACAGTGTGTATTTTTGCTGGTGAAAGTGGCCAGTAGATACCTAATTCCTTGCAAGCAAGCTGTATTTTTGTGTTGGAGATAGATCTTGTCAACGGATGCCCATTAGGGTCAAAAAGCCCTGGGAAGTGCAAACTTCAGCAAAATGACAAGCACATCAGACTCTCTTTCATCACTGGCAACGAGTGAAGAGGCAAATGTGTAAAACAACAACATTTATTAATGGTTAAATTTTGTTACTGTTTGTTACAAATCAGTAAATGCATTTGGTCCTCAAGGGCTCCTGTAGAAGGAAACATGGCATCCAGTTAGGCGTCGCCCAGAGACTTAGACCCGCTCCCATGTGAATTAGGCCTGATTTTTATGGTCATATGTTACAAAGCTGCCAATATTTTTCAACAACTGGGCATCTTTTAACAAATTTTCGACAACATTTTTATTGATATTTACGGAGATTAACAGTAAAACTACATATTGTTCCTTTAAGTTAATAAAGCTGCTGTCTAAACACTAAAGTCTAAAATAAGTTTCATTATGAGAGAAAAAATTCTAAGACATAATAACAACAACAACAACAATAATAACAATAACCACAGCAACAATAACAACAACAACAACAATAATAACAATAACAACAACAATAATAATTATAGTAATTATTATTATTATATTAAATCCTCATTTTCAGAAATGTGGAATAGAATTTAAATATATTCATTTCAGCAAGGCAGCTGATGGAAAACACAATAAGAATCCTGCCGTTTACAGAAAAGAAATCTGTATTTTCTGTTATTCTCAGAAATTTGCCTTCAGACAACTTCTCAAGCACAAAGTCTCACACAACATGCAGGGCTTCCTCAAAGGGTAAATTAGTGATCACTGTTGCGTTTTAATTTAGACCCCACCCAGAATGACCGACTAGAAACAGACTGTCATTCTCCTTCATGCCCTCCACCGCCGCCCGGGAGGGGTAATACTGCAGGATTTAAACACCTGTATTGCAGCCACATTTTCAGTACTTGTGCATTTCACCTCATCAATACAAACCAACCTGTGTTTTCCAGAAGACTATTATTTTATTTCTGTGTTTTTGATCATTTTTAGACATTTAAAAGCCAACATTTAAACTGCAGTATGCTTGGCTGACGGCGTCTTTAGCGGCTGTTAGCCTGCAGCTATGTCCAGGATTTACGTCAGGCCCAACAGCCTCATCCAAAAGTTATTTTTTGCCATGTCGACGTGTCTCCATATGGCTGTACAGGTGTGAAGGGAGAGAACGTGAAGAATCTATCACTGCCGTTCTCAGCAACACCAGTTAATTTTATTTGTCCCGTCCTCTTTGTTAAGACACAAGGGGCTCAGGGAGTGTGTTGAGTGGAAAATGTGCATGTGGAGGATCAATGGGAAAAGAGTGCACAAAGAAATGAGACCACAAACAGAAACACACCCACACATCACAAATCCACATGCAAGCATTATAAATACACAGCACAAACCCAGGTGGATTTGGTGCAAGCTGTTTCCACTGGCAGCAACCCCCTCCCTCATCCCCGTCCTGTTCAGCAAAGCTGTCACAGCGGCAGCACTCATAATGAAGGGTAAAATATTTTATTCAGATTTATTAATTTGAAAATGAAGCATGCCTGTCGACAGAGGGACAGTTCTTCTCAATCTGTCAACGTGGAGCCACTCTGCGCTGACACCAGGATTCATTTGTCTTGTCGGCTCTGACAGTCGGATTCTCCCAGTGCTCTGCGGAGAGGGATCGCCCAGGGATTTTTGAGCTGGATAAAACACATTCCGACAAGGAACAGCCTCTTTATTAATGCAAATTAGGCCAGAAAAATTCCACTTACAGCTACTTGGCTCCAGAGTCCTGGCTCCGTTCTCTGTGTTTTCTTTCATTTTCATTTTTTCTACTCCATGAAGATGGGGGGGGGGGGGGGGTGTTATTAAAAGCAGCCTCGGTGTGTTTGTGAGAAGTGGGCCTGCAGGAAAACCTGTCACGCCACAGCTGTGACACTTTCCACATGGGGCCTAGACCAAATTTTAGAGCTGTTCCTGCACCTGAGTGTGCCCTCTCCAGGTATTAAAGCACATATTCAAATGATGCATTCTTTCTTCTGAAACAAAACTAAACTAAAACACTCCTTAAGTTTTATTGTAGCTCTGCTGATGGCCCACAGTTCTTGAACCTCTGGTTTTAATCCTGTTTTGCATCTGATGGATTTTCTTTAGCTCACACTAGAGGCCAGACGACTAGCGAACTATGGCCGACTTGTGCCTGCCTGAATGAGAGCAGACGCGTTGTTGTTTTATTTTGCTGAGAGTCCTCTGACATTTATCTCTCTTCACCTGCTCCATAATGGTGATTCAAAGTGACAAGGCCTTCTCTACCCCCTACCCTACCCCACCCTTGTCTTCTCTATGCTCGCCTTCCTCCTGACTCTCTCCTCTGGCACCAGGCTTCCCCCCTCGCCTCTCCGTGCTCATCTATTTCCTCCCGAACTCGCTGCAGCTCCAGATACATGCGTCCTTACCCAGGCTGATATTGGCACCAGGCAAACTAAATTGAAGCCGGTGTGCTGCAGGACCCTTAGAGAGGAAATGGCATGTCAGCCGCCAAGACATTTGAGCAAAAACGTGCATGATGGGATTGCCCTCTCATAATGGTTAAAACGGGGCGGCCTTGCTGATCCTTCAATTACTTAAATGGATGAGATGGGGCAGGAGCGCATGCTGCCACTGTATCTTTACTGTAAGGCTCGGATTAGTTAATTGGTTATCCCCTGGAACATGGTAGAGGCTGTATTTCACTCAAGCAGACGGGAGGCATCACTTATTGAAAGTCCCCTCACTGTCAATACTCTGTAACCCAGAAGGTCTCCTCTCTGGCTTTGTGCAGCGGGTACTCACACTTTCTAGAAAACACAGCAGTTTCTGAGAGTTCCGGCATTAACCTCGAACCTCACAGAGAAAGAAGCTCTTTTATTGTATTTTCATTATTTCCTCTTAGAAAAAACAAAACATCTTGCTTTCAAATGCAGAAATAAAAGAGGACCCCATTCCGCCTCAGTTTCACCCAGTTGGGCTCCGTGGAAGTTTTCTCGCCCTCCCGAGAGAACAGCTCTGCTTGCCATCCCACTTCATCAATTACTTTCATAATTTTAAAAGCCTTTTTTATGTTGTTGTTTTTTTCTCATATAGTAAATGGAGCCATGATTTAATATTTTAATGCATGTTAATGTGTTGTTTAACCTTCTAGCAACAATCAGGCGTCCCTAAAAGGTTAACCTTGAACGTGAGCCAGTGCAGACAGCAGCACAATACCACGTCAGTCTTTAAAAAAAAACATCTTGGTCTAATGGATTAGTGGTTGATTGCACAGCTCCATCTTAAGGTCGTTGTTTATATTGGATGGGCATTAAAACGTGCTTTCTCCATTTTTCCATTCCTGCTCCCCAGGGTCAATGGATCTCTAGGTCAACAAAACGCTGAGTCAGCGTTTGCCTCTTAATTTATCCTGCCTTTCATTAAAGCTTCATTTATGTCGCTAGCAGATCGCCAGCTCAGAAGGCAAACAGGCTCAGTTCAAAGGAGAGAGTGTTCAAAGATCACTGGAGAGATATTCTCCCCGGTGAGACAGATCCTTCTGGATAACCTGTGCTTAAGTTCAGTAAACCGTTCTCCAATAAGAAGACTTTTATTTGGAGTCAATCTGACAAAATGTATACAGAGGGACAGCAAGTAACTTTCAAATCTTAAAAATAAAGATAAGTGCAATAAAAAGCAACACTGCAAGATCTTAAGTGTGCTTCATGATTGGCTGTCAACTTCTGTCATGTGACGTTTTGCATAAATCGCCCTTCAGCGATTGATCTGTGTCAGCCATGTTGAATTTTGTTGACTCCAAAAGTTAATCCGTTGTTGATGTACATCCAGTAAAGACTTTCTACAGGTTTCCTTAATTTGTGTTCAGGGTTTGCTAATGTACAGGGTTGACTCCAGTGACAGATAGATGACTCAGTGCAAAGTTTGAATCACAGGTTAGTAAAGAGCTCCCCAGAGGTGTTTTTCGTGTTTGTAGAGCCATTTTCAAAAACAAAAACGTTTTGGAGATTTTCTTTGTCATACGTGGACAGTTTTGTATAAATTCTCACTTTTGCATCAGCGTTTATTTAAGGTGGACAGTCAGGTAACTACAAAAACCCTTCATCTCATTTGAGATCTTTGTAGTACTACAGTACTGCAATGTTTATGTGTATGTTTATGTTTATTCATTTAGCAGACGCTTATATCCAAAGCGACTTACATTTTATAACCTATAGGGCGTGTTGTGATCTGTGGGGGAAACCGGAGTACCCGGAGGAAACCCACGCATGCACGGGGAGAACACGCAACTCCACGCAGAAAGGCCGCAGCCGAGCCCAGTTTCGAACCTGCAACCTTCGTGCTGCGAGGCAACAGTGCTAACCACTGCGCCACCATGCAATGGTCAAGCCTCACTCTTACCTGTAGTTAATTGTTGTTACACAAACATATACATTTGTTTTATGCGTCTATCTCTTGGTTGTCTTCCCAAGTTTCCTCAGTGTATTCTCCCATCCTCACAACTGTCTCTTTCCCTGTTCCATAACCGCGCAACCACCAGCTCTAAAAAGGTGCATGTGAGATGCCTGCGATACACTCCTATGACAGAAGTTGAGCAATGAGCCTGTCTTGTTCTGGGGCCCCTGCCGGAGCAAAGCCCCCCCTTTGTTCTGTGATGTATTGATCCATTCAGACCTCCTCCCGAATGTACTCTGATGGCACTCGCTTCGCTCAACCAGGCTTATGCCATGGATCTTCCTCTAATACTCACTCTCATGTGGCAGCAGCCTTCAAAGGGAAAAAAACACAGCATTGGTCGAAATATTTATTTTTAAGAAAACCAACTTTGTCATCAATTAAAACCCAGGATTGTTTTACAAAATTCTTCAAACTTTGCTACATCCTGGAACTGGCATGATCTGTAATTCCCACGTTGGTCCCAGTCCAGGACCGCCAACATGCTTTTGGCCCAGGACCAACACTGGAGTTGTCCAATCGTATTGTAGGGATCTAATTTCTCCATAAACTCCTACAAAAGTGCAGAAAAATGTCAGATGTTATCATTCTGCATGAATTCACAGGTTCCAGCAGCTTTTAGAGAATTAAATATAAGATGAATTTCTAACTATTATTGGTAGTGCTTTGAGATGACACGTTGAAACTGGTGTTTTATGGAAGATAATTCCTTTTTATCCAATTGCACCTGGTGTTGCAAACATTATTCTTAATATTCACCCCTGTGTGAATGCAAGAAGGCTTAGCATTACTGCAAGAACTTGAGTCATTTTGAAGAAGATCAAAATAATAACCAAGCAGGTGTTATGCTGTTGGTGTTAGTTCTTGTTCTTTGTTTCCCTTTTCTAGGTGCTCTCTGTTTTGTATGTTTTATTCTTATTCACGTATATTATTTGTTTTCCTGCCGCTCCACTGACATTCAACACGTTGTTCAACTCTCTTTTATCTGTTAATCAATGCAGCGGCTACTTTTTCCACCAACCACCTGCCCAAGAATATGCATACATTTGGTTGCTCATTTCATTTGTTTGCATCCCTGTGCATTCCATTGCACCTGTTGGTTTCTTTATGAATTATTTGGTGTTTGTTCCTTGTTGCCATGTCAGTTGTTTCTGCTTGCATATATATCCAGGTCCATGTTTCCTTGGTCTGCACCTTGGACCTAGTCCACATGTAGCCGGGTTTTTTAAAAAACAAATGTCCGCCCCTCCAAAAACTTGTATCCACACCACCTCGTTTAAAAAAGAAATTCTGTCCACACGTACCCGGATAAATACGTTGTTAAGGACATGCCAGACCTGTAGGCGGCAGTACTTCCCCCGTTCTTAACCTCGTCCTTCGTCTGTGGTCTTCCGCAAGGAGCAGTAATTCCGCTTGCAAAAACAAACAAGCAAAAAGCGCTTGGACAATTGATAAAGCGAGCGCAGCTCTGAGGGCATCCATGCTGTCGGCTAGTGTAAACACAGGTCGCACACGTGATGTCAGCATTTTTTGTCACGGAAAGTGACGTTGCGGACCTTAAAACTCCGGTTTTGTCTGTCCACACGCAGACACCCAAAACGGAGAAAACGCAGATCTTCACTTTGGCCGGAGTTTTTAAAAAGATCCGTTTTCGTGTGAAAAAACTCCGTTTTCGTGTGGATGACAGACCAAAACGTAGAAAAATATCTACGTTTTGGCAGATCTCCGTCTACGTGTGGACAGGGCCTTGGGCTCAAGTTCCACCTTAAAATATGACAACAGGTTGATAATTGGACATTTAACAGTAAAAACCCTAACCCTAGCCTATACAAGACCCCCTTTTTAATAGCTTTATCAAGGAGCATCAAATTATAGCTGACCCTATTTAAAACATGTCTTGGACCATCAACAAACTGCACATGTGCCTACAAGAAGGTAAGGTGATCTCCTCCCCCCTCTCCCCTCAGGATTGGGTTGCATGTTTGAGATCTGACAGCTTTGCTAAGACAGGGTTTCTCACAACTTTCTCATTATAAAGTTTATTCTGAAGTAAAGAGAAAACATCAAGAATTTTGCATGATGCTCATAGTGTAATTATCATGTATTCTCTCTTGGAGCTTGGTGACTCAATATTAACGAAGATGCAAATGATTTTTATTTTAAAGCAATTAATACTACAGTCCTTCAAATAGCAACAACCTTCTAATTAGTCATCATGGTACACATGTGCAGAGATACAAATCTGAAAATAAAGCGAGCAAAGAGCTCCCCTGCAGCGGCTTTAAATCCATCTGTGTTAGAATCATCAGGAGTATATGAGCTTGTTCCAATAGTCTTTTCTCCACATGAGCTAAAAGCCATTCAGGAGGAAAGGGAGGATTTATCGGCACAGACTCATCACATGACGTGACCCAAAGCCTGGAGCAGAAAGGTCTCTCTCCCTCTCAGGTGCCATGGAAACCAGTCCACCTCTCTTTCCTGTCCCTTCGTCCTCCAGTCGCCCTCAGCACTTTTCAGTGAAGTCTTATCAGGCCTGTTGAATGTCTAAACAAGTTTATTAAAAAGCTGTAAGATCCAAAGGGTTCTAACATTTCAGAATTCAAAGCACACAGCCATTTTCTGATCCTTCCTGTGTGTGCTCGGTTTAGGAGGGTGTTCATTTAAGAGATTTACTGGGTTATAAAATGCCCATTACTCAAATATGCTCTTTATAAGAGAACCAGCAGATTGCACTGAATATTGACTTGACACAATCCTCAGTCCTGAGCAGCACAGTGCGATGGGCAGCATCAGAGAAGAAATCTCCTTTTTACTGGAAGAAGAACCAGAACCAGGATGGGCCTTCTGTCTTGACCGATCGGGGTCTGAGAGGACAGAAAAGGCACCCAGATAAAAGAGTAGGAGCAGTCATTATTTCTGTGAAAGATCAACAGATGAAACAAAGTTTATTTGCATCAATAACAATAAAAGATTGACATTAAATTGAAATAAGTCAGCAAAGTTGGAAAATGAGGTCAGTATGTCCTCTAGCAGTCGACGCCTGTTGCAGCATATCTAAAGGGATGAGCCACGGTAACCCAAGCTATTGCAGCGTATTTGCTTTGGTCCGGTCCCGTCTCACTGACGTCACTCTGGGTCCCGCACTGGTAAGGTTTGTTCACATAGACTTCTCAGGAACGTGTAATCTTCGAGCACGTGGGTGGGGCAAAGGACGCACGGAGATGTCCAGGGTGTCTCCCTTAAATTAAACAAAAGTGGTCTTGAGCAGTGTTGCTCTGATATTGTATCCTTTTTTTTTTACCGTGTCCTCTCTGGATGTGAAGCTATCAGAACTGATGTCTGAATGCCGAATACAAGCCTTACAGTTTTTCTCTCACAGGTGGAGCTTCTGCTATAATGCCACGCCTGATAAAAAAAACTTTGTCAGAAATATTTTTGGTGGTTTTAAATTTTAAACGGACACTGAGACAGAAGTGAAAGAGAAACGGTGAGAGACAGGAAGAGGTGAGGGGGGAGTTCACAAAAAAACAAAACAAATAAATGATGAACAAGAATGTAGTTCTGGACCTGCAGAAAGAGAGAAAAAGGGTATTCACAAAATACAACAAAACAAAATTCACTGTTCCCACAACATGAAGATATATAACAATAAGATTATTTGAAAAGCACATGGTAAAATTTCATGTTGCATTTAGTGCCAACCACAGCCCTAGGTAATCTGTTAAATAATCCCCAAGTCCATACTTGTAAGAGCAACATGTGTACATGCGCTTGTGTATGTAAGGTTTCACTATACAAGTGTTCATTAGTGAGTGCGAGGGGCTTCAGACCTTCCCCAAGGAAGTGCAGAAACTGGAGGGGTTCCAAGCCTCAGAGATCCATGGTCTCCCCAGAGCATGGAGACCCCAGGGAAACCGCCACCGGAGAAGCCCCAACCCCCCTCCCTAGAGGCGCAGCAGATTACCCTGGGGGGCACAACTAGCAGCTGCATGAGAGCCCCAGGAGATAATGACGGCAAGTCTTCAGGCCCACCCACAGCCACCCGCCTCAGAGCAGGTCTGGCTCAGTACCCAGCGGCCAAGAACCCAAGGGCACCCAACCTCAGCAGGACCCAACAGAGCCCAGGGATCACGACCCCACCAGGCAGCCACTGGAAGCGACCCAAAAGATGCCAAAAACCTCCAGGCCCCGACTCTGATCATCTGATATTGTATCCTGCTTTGCTGTGTCTGTCCTGGTGCAGCTCAAACCTGGCAGCGCTGTCCGTCCCTCTCGCTTTCTGTGTGTGTGTGTGTGTGTGTGTGTGTGTGTGTGTGTGTGTGTGTGTGTGTGTGTGTGTGTGTGTGTGTGTGTGTGTGTGTGTGTGTGTGTGTGTGTGTGTGTGTGTGTGTGTGTGCGCTCCTCAGAGAGAGACAGAGAAAAAGAGACGGTTTCAGTCAGTGGTGGTGTTTGCTCCACTTTATCCAGTGTCATAATGAATTGCTCATGCGGGAAGCCCTCGGCTGATTCAGCAAGCGAGGGCTCCCCCTTATGTTAGGCATGAATTTGAGCCGGCCAATCAGCTGGCAGTGGGTGTGTTGGACCAGTTCAGCCCCAAGCAGACTGCCTTGGGATGAGGGCTGAAAAAAAATGGCCACATAGTCTGGATGTGCTGATGTGAACACTTCCTACCATATCCAGGGGGAGTGGAGCCACCCAAAGTGTGGAAGCCCTATAACTCATGCAGTAGCCATTCCTGTTTGACTGTGGTTGTTTCTGAGGTTGTTTTGAGGCCTGTAACATCCAGATTGGGACACCATAGGTACTTATTTTTAAAAAGCTCACACACTAAAGGTTGGTTTATGCTTGACACGTCTGCGAGGTTCGCATGGCTCCGCGTGGCAAAATTGCGTCATTTTAACAACCACGCCCCTCCACCGCGCCTCCGCACGTCCCAAACTTTCCGCATCGCGCACCTAGGAAATTTTCTAACCACGCGGACGGTCGAACGCGGAAAAACATGGTGGACCGGTAAGAATTAGTTATGGCAGAGTTTGTAAACACAGACATTTGTTTGATTCAACTCTCAGAGATCACCGTGATCAACATGTTGTTAATAATTCTTGGAGAGAAATAGCTCGCACTGTCGGAAAAGACGAGGACGCTGTTAAAAATGCTGGAATGCCATGTTGTAAACAACAGTAATTTTTACTTGTACTATGGTGTAGTGTTGGATGCATGCTGTAGAGCTCCATGCTGCCCCCTACAGTTTGGGAGAATATTGGCTCACCGCAGAGACAAGCCGCATGAACCATGAACGCTGCAAGTTGTGAAGCGCGTTCCATCCGCGAGCCGCATCACCAAGCGGAAAGTGAATGCGTCAAGCATAAACCAAGCTTAAATCACATGAAAATAATGTACCGTCCTAGCTGACTGACCATGTTTAGGTTCTGGTGCCTTGTGTTTGTTTAAAGCTTCAGTTCATAAAATCTAGAATCAGAGTTAACCTAAAGCCCAAAAATGTGTCTGTAACAGCAGCTGTTCTTGCTTGCACCATTTGAAAAAGGAAATAATAAAATCTTACTCTGAAAAATATCTCACTCAAGAAGGCCTTTCTTTC
The DNA here is from genome assembly GCF_043380555.1 of Nothobranchius furzeri. Classification (NCBI taxonomy): domain Eukaryota; kingdom Metazoa; phylum Chordata; class Actinopteri; order Cyprinodontiformes; family Nothobranchiidae; genus Nothobranchius; species Nothobranchius furzeri. Next base: position 57,959,773 of record NC_091756.1, on the reverse strand, counting down.
TTTTCACCAAAATTTATGTTTTTTAGCCAAAATAACATTTGCCATCTTGCAAAACAAATCAGGTAAACAAAACAACGTTCTGCTAAATGAACGAATGAAACCAGGTCAAACATGGAATTCCTCCTGAAAAGCGTCATGAGTAGATTTAACACACCACTTTAAGGAGCTGAGGTGACTTGAGCTGTTTCTTATGATTTATTTTCCGTCTGATTTTGTCCTCTGCTGGTGCCCTTGAGGCTCTGCAGAGCAGAGGTGGGAGAGCTAAATGTGTTGTGTCCTACACCTGGGCGTTATATTTGCCATCACAGTAAGCCTCCCCTTACTTAATTATTTTTAGCTGTGACGTTCCAACAGAATCCCACTTGGACAGATGGCATCATGCTATAGAAAATAACACCTGCAGTCCTCAGGCAATTATATTTTTGTAAATCTTTTTACACTCTGTTGTATAACTTACATCAAGCAGGCATAGAATAAGTGAAGATCGCTGCCTTCCTGAGTAGCCTGGAAGTATCAGGTTTTATTTAAGTTTCTACACGGCCTTCTAACACAACTAAGCAGTTGTTGGGCAGTCATATGGATGTTGGTGTAACAGAGAGCCCCTCAGGTATTCTCATTATTCTACTGCTGAGCAGATGGCTAGGAAACGTACCACACTAACCATTATCAATCATACATATTCTGCACCCAATTTACATAGCTGCTGCTTTGCAGCAGATCCTACGGGAAGAGCCACCAGCTCCAAGATAGCACTACAGCACCACCTGAGGCTCAAGGAGACAGTCGGCGATGTCACTGCCACCGCACCTCAATCTCAGAGATGTAGAGGCGGTGTTCAGAGGAATTCCAGTGGGTGCAGTCCAGCTGTACATTTTAGGGGGAAATCTGCAGCTTAATGATTTTTAAATGATCTAATATCATTCAGATGTTGTACCGTGAAACTGTCTCAGAAAAAGTGGAACGTCCAGGAATATTTGCACAGACCGTTTTGAACTAATCTGAGAAACTGACATGGACTGCACTCAAACCTTTAGGAAATCCTCTTGTCTGAGTCAGCATCTTAATAGTTTGAAAACAAAGCTAAAACCTTTCAGGAAGAGTTGAGGCTGTTACTGTCAATCAGCATTTCTGAATCTTTTATATTTTAGTGAGACTTTGCCCAGTTTGGTGATATAAAATACCTTAGTGCACCGTTATGAATTAAATTTGGTAGTTTTTCCTTTGTTATGAATGTGGATTTTTAATCTGAAATGATTCTGGACCTGTGTTTTATCTCACATGTTTAGTCTACCCTGCTTGGCAAGAGTTTTATATACTTTCACTGATTTTAGCAAAGTGGTAATATGATGTAAAATGTAGACAGAAAGTTTATTGGAGGTGGAACTAAAACCAGCGCATAACAGAATTTATGAATGTTATCACACTATTGTCATATACAAGCTGAGGTGGAGAGAGTTCCCTCCTTTAAGTTTCTCGTCATTTACATCTCTGAGGATCTGTCATGGACAATCAATACCACTGCCTTGGTCAAAAAAGCACAACAGCAGCTGCACTTCCTGAGAGTCCTGAAGTGGAATAGGCTGCAGACCAACCTCTTGGTGTCTTTTTATCGAGCAGTCATTGAGAGCGTGATGACTTACGCTATCCCTGTGTGGTACGCGGGGTGCACAGTAGCTGATAAAAACAGATACCAGAGGGTCATTAGAGCGGCGGAAAAGGTGATTGGATGCACCCTTCCCTCCTTGGACACTATCGCCCTGCAGAGGTGTCTCACTAGAGCAAGGACCATCTCCAGGGACATTTACCACCCAAACCACTACCTTTTTGCCATGCTGCCATCTGGGAAAAGATTCAGATCCCTCAGCTGCAGGACCGACAGACTGAGGAAGAGTTTCTTTCCCTGGGCTATTAGAACCCTGAATGGACAGAAAAATCAACTCTATTGATATTATTTATTGTATTTTGTAATGTTTTTGTTTTTATTGCATGGTGCATATTGTACTTGTTTTAGCTATTTTTCTTAGTATTTTTAGCGGATGCCTAATGTGAAGCTCTTGGAAATTTCGTTGAATGGACAATCATTTAATGACAATAAAGGATATCTAATCTAATCTAATCTTTTAAAAACATGGCAACACACAAGTATAGGAGCTTCTGAAAAATGCCTGCTTCACTCATGTTTTCATATTACAGATGTTTGTTGTGCTATTAAGGGCCAAACCTAAATGGATATTTAAATAGATATTGCCACTTTGAAGCTTGTCCTTTTCTCTCAATATGTTCATAAACAAGTGGTGTTTTTAATGAAAACAGGTGATGTAAAAGTAATTGGTTTTACCAAAAAGCTCTGTTAGGTGCGCAGACCTTCTCATTTATGTCCTGTTGTGTGTTTATACTGGAACATTAAAAATGTTAATAGAGCACCAGTGTAAAGGTAATTTAACGACATTTTTAAGAGTATTGAACTGGCTGGTTGGGGGCACAGTAACCAGCCAACCAAAAAATAGAAGGCCATTCAGAAACAATGACAGTCACAGTTTTTGAAATAGATTTTATTACTGTATTCACTTCCGTTTTGACTCTACAGTTTTTGATTATTGTATTTTTTAAATTAATTTATTTATTTTTTTTGTATCTTACTGAGGATTTTGCAGGAACTTCTTTAAAGACTGCAGATACTCTATTTCCAGTAAACACAAAAACACTGATGTGACCCTGCAGTCAGATGAAGCAAGTTAAAATACCTTTGTTATTCCTCTTTAAATGTATTTTACTGAATTGATCATGTTGACAGGTCCCTGTATGATTGTGTCAGAGCTTGGTCCGCATTGCCGGCAGTAAGTCGGGCTCGTTCCCAGTGAGAGTTGGACTCCGCCAAGGCTGCCATTGTCACAGATTCTGTTCATAACCTTCATGGACGGGATTTCTAAGGTGTTGAGGGCATCTGTTTTGGTGGCCTGAGGATCAGGTCTTTGCTTTTCGCAGATGATGTGTTCCTGTTGGCTTCATCAGAACATGATCTTCAGCTTTCGCTGGAGTGGTTTGCAGCCGAGTGTGAAGCAGCTGGGATGAGAATCAGCTCCTCTAAATCTGAGACCACGGTCTTGATACAAAAAAGGGTAGAATGCCTTCTCCGGGTCAGGGATGAGGTCCTGCCCCAAGTGGGAGAGTTTAAGTATCTCGGGGTCTTGTTCACGATTGAGGGAAAACTGGAGTGTGAGATCGATAGGCAGATTGGTGCTGCATCTGCAGTGATGCAGGTGTTGTCCCGGTCTGTCGTTGTGAAGAGAGAGCTGAGTCAGAAGGCGAAGCTCTCGATTTACCGGTCAATCTACGTTCCTACCCTCACCTATGGTCATGAGCTTTGGGTAGTGACCGAAAGAACGAGATCGCGGATAAAAGTGGACGAAAGGAGTTTTCTCCGCAGAGTGTCTGGGCTCTCCCTTAGAGACAGGGTGAGAAGCTCGGTCATCCGGGAGGGGCTCGGAATAGATTCGCTGCTCCTCCACATCAAGAGGAGCCAGTTGAGGTGGCTCGGGCATCTGGTCAGGATGCCTCCTGGACGCCTCCCTGGTGAGGTTTTCCGGGCATGTCCAACTGAGAGAAGACCTAAAGGTAGACCCAGGACACGTTGGAGGGACTATGTCTCTCAACATTTTTACATACAGCTGTATCAGGTCCCGCCCGCCCGTGTCTTTGTGGTCCCCAAACCACCATCCTACCGTCAAGAGGGAGGGGTAGGTATGGCGTTGGTGTGCATGCTTTGTGCTGTTATATTTAGGCTTGTGTGAGGAACCGCCAGCATCCCCACCCACCCCTCTTTTTGTGTCAAAATATAAATAATACTATCTTACATCTTGTAAATGGCTTCCTCAACAGCCTTGTGTTTCAGAATGGGTGACCTCATGGCCAGACCTAGTGCAGCTTTGTTCAATTCAATTGAAAAATACTTTATTAATCCCAGAGGGAAATTGATTGCTGTAGTAGCTCAGAATAATAATAATAATCAAGTCATCAAAGAGTTATAGTATATTACAATGGCTGTTGGCAGGAAGGATCTCCAGTAGCGGTCAGTGTTGCAGCGAAACTGAAGAAGCCTCTGACTGAAGACACTCTTCTGTTGTTGGACAGTCTTGTGAAGAGAATGCTCAGGGTTGTCCATAATTTTCTTGATTCTTTGGAGAATCCTTCTTTGCATTATCTCCTCCAGCGGTTCCACAGTCGTCCCCAGAACAGAACCAGCCTTTTTAATTAGGCTGTTGAGCCTTTTCAGGTCCCTGCTTCTGATGCTGCTACCCCAACAGACAATGGCTGAAGAGATTACACTCTCAACAACAGACTTGTAGAAGATCTGCAGCATCTTGCTACAGACATTGAAGGACCTAAGCGTCCTCAAGAAGTGCAGTCTGCTGTGTCCCTTCTTGTAAACGGCTTCGCTGTTCTTTCTCCAGTCCAGTCTGTTGTCCAGGTGAACTCCAAGGTATTTGTATTCCTCAACCACCTCCACTTCTTCTCCCATGATGGAAACAGTGTTTGACTCCACCCTGTTTCTTCTGAAGTCTAAAATCATCTCCTTTGTTTTGTTCACGTTCAAGGTCAGATGATTGTTTCCACACCATGCCACAAAGCGCTCCACCAGCTCTCTGTACTCAGCTTCCTGTCCATCTCTGATACACCCGACAACTGCAGAGTCATCTGAGTATTTCTGTGGATGACAGGTCTCTGATTTGTACTGGAAGTCTGAGGTGTACAGGGTGAAAAGGAATGGTGAGAGTACAGTCCCCTGTGGTGCTCCAATTTTACTGATCGCCTGGTTTGATTGCTTGTTGCATTCTACTGTGTGTTCTGGGCAACGAGTCTCTAGGGCGTAGTCCCTGTTGAAACACTTCACATACACGCATATGTACTGCACATACACCCATAAATATCCTATACATTATCCTGTAAGTACCCTTGACTTACCTTGTTGGTACCTCCATAAGGACCAAGTACCCTAGTAAGTATCGTGTACTTACCTTTATAAAATTGTGTCAGCATTACACACTGGTGTTCTGAGGGCATTAAAGATATTTCACTGAACAAATGCCCTTCAGGCAGAACTCTACAACAGGACAGGAATAATCTATAAATCATACCGAAACGCACTGTAAAAGCATGTGAAACATCACAGCGCATAAATTTGTGTCAAGATTATCTGTTTAAAAATCCACACTTTTACATGGTGTATTAGCATGCAGTAAAAATTCTTTATAGAGTACTTGTAACATTTAAGGTTAATGATATTTTCCACATAAATGTCATTGGATATTCTTTTGTTTTTAAAACAATGTTTTTAAACGTTATGTTGTTAAAATGCAATAAAGAAAATTTGTGAAATTTTATATTAGAGATGTCAGTGTGCCAATGAAATCTTTAATCTTTCAGCATTTCATAATGATAATTTACGTTTCATGCTTTAATCGTGTCACACATTCATATATTCAGGCCAGTGATTTGCACAGCAGTGTTCATACTTTAGTTCCACACTGTAGCTTATTTTCCCTCCCCTCCCCTACCTCCCCCATTGCCACTGAATGGCTCTTGGTGGAGGGGAGCAGCAACAATGAGGCTGCGCTGGGCCTGAAGGGCACTTTTCAGCCTGGCCAGACACACTCGGGCCTTTGCTGCTTGGCTGCGTGACATGGGTCACCGCTTTACATTAGGAGGACTCTGCCAAAGTCAGCCAAGCGGAGCACTGCAACATACCTGGAAATGAATGAACAAAATCAATGTGCATGCTACAGCAAAACAACTGTGTTTTTATTATTGAAAGAAACAGGATTTTTCACTTTTTTAATGTGTGTTATTTTGGCAAAGTTCTGAAATAAAATGGTCACAATATCCACTCTCATGGCAACCAGAGGTTCTCTCGAAGTGTAGAATGGGTCGTGGATTACCAGCTGAAGGAGACCCTTGTGGAACATTTTCATTGGAAAAAGTATTAACACCATGGTGAAGCATGGCTTTAGTAGTTGTATGGAGTGCGAAATGTGTCACAGAAGGAAGTTAAGTGCTTGCCCCGTAATCAGAAGGTTGCAGGTTCGAGCCCCGCTCGGTTTGTCGCTGTCATTGTGTCCTTGGGCAAGACACTTAACCCCCCTTGCCTGCTGGTGGTGGTCGGAGGCACCGGTAGCGCCTGTGCTGGGCAGCCTTGTGTCTGTCAGTGTGCCCCAGGGCAGCTGTGGCTACATTGTAGTTCATCCCTACCAGTGTGTGAATGTGTGTGTGAATGGGTGAATGACTGATTGTGTTGTAAAGTACCTTGGGGGGTTCCAGGGCTCTAGAAGGCACTATATCAAATACAGGCCATTTACCATTTACCGAGGTGTTCTGCTGCTAAATATGTGAGTGCGTCATGAATGGAGGACTCAGGAAAATACGGCGGTTTGGTGAGACAGATGGTCCAATAGTTGCTTTTCAGTCCATGCCCAGGCCGTGTTATTGGTAGAGGTTTTTAGACAAATGCAAGAGAATCGCTTTATTAATTAAATTGTTAGGAGGTATGGACGTATTTTTAAAGTTAAAATGTTTTCCAAATTTGCTATTACAGCTTTAAAGGAACTTCCGACCGGGCCCTGACCTGAACCAGTACCCATAAAATTTAATGTATGTACTTAAACAACCTTTATACTCACTCAATTGCAGGACTCTGCTAAAGATTGAGACCTTCCTTGAGAAAGTTATTTTTGAACACTTCTCAGGTTTGCAAATAATGTGGTTAAATCAAAGTTTAGTCATGGTTCAACAAAGGGGCAGTTGCTTTTTCACGTATAGTGAGAGTTATTTGGAAAACTTTCCCTTAATACAAGAAAACATGATGGCACTTGTATCTACTGAACAGAATAAATCTGTAAGGTGGAATGGAGTTTTTTCACAGAAATATAGAATAGGTCTGTATCAGAAGGTGATTCTCTAACTACCATGTTGCAGGATTTTTTTTCCAACCTAAATTTCTCTTACAGTTTTTGGGCTTTTGTGCGCCACCCTGATATAATGATTGGGCCCCCTTCGAAACTTTCTGGAGACACCCCTGTCTTTGGCAGGTAACCAGCAGTTCCCAACCGTTTTTCCACAAGGACCCCCTTTTTTGTGTCAAACGAGCCAGGGCCCCCCAACCCCAACTCTTGTCCCACACATTAAGAGTGATTAATTACAAAACTTTATACAGGCATACAGCATTAAAACTCATATGCAGAGTCATACTATTAGGTGTGTTATTGGTATTTTATAAATGCAATTTTTTACAAATATAATCTTTATTACCTTGCAACCTTAGCACCAGGGGCGTGTCCAGGGAGTGGCCTGGGGTAGCACATGCCAAACCTTAGAAGCTGATTGGCCACCCCAGGTGCCACCCTACTAAGTTCCAGTTTAAATTGAATTTACATTGTCGACAAAAGGCTTGAGTTGTAAACTCCAAAAATAGTGTGTGGTAGCATGCACCTTTAACATTGTCTTCTAGCCCAGGCCTACAGAACATTTCTGTGGTATTAATATTATTTATTATTTTTTCATATTCACATAAATAGTATTTAGTCCCACTCAACTCCAGTCGGTGGCAATAATGCAACAAGAAGTGACTTGCTAACCACCACAAAACTAGAAGATGAATAGAAAAAAATGGTGATTGTGCAATGTGAAACTCCAAAATTCACTAGAAAGTAAATAAACAAACGATTTGTGTAAATATATAAATAAGCATAACCATTGGTGCCACCCATGCATAAGCAAGTGCCCCACATGGGCCACCCCATTTTAAAAGTCCTGGACACGGCTCTGCTCAGCACAGACAAAATAGTTGGGATTCCTTGTAATCTTGTGGGGACCCGTTTGGGGGGTCAAGGACCCTATCCACTGACCTAAACGACTTGCCCTCTCCACACGTCTCAGTCATGTTCATATGTTGATGTGAAATGAAGGATATCCATCACTCACTTCTTCATCACACTTCACACTTAGCCTCCTCTGATGGACTTTTTCAGGAGATGCACCTCAAGGTGGGGCTAAATCCAGCGCATTTCCAATCATGGGGAGTGGGCGGAGCCCGAGTCCCGTGCTCTTTGCGCTTTGCTGCCGCCTTCCAATCCAGCTCTGGATATGAAATAAAGCAAGAGGATGGACTGAGTCAAGTAAATTCCTTTTTATTTCTCACCGTCACTTTTTTTTCCAATTAAAAAAAAAGAGGGACAGTGTTTTTGGACCTGTGCGTGCCCGTCAGTAGTTGAGAACAGCTGTCGTTCCGGTCCGAACCCACAGCCCACTCCAGAAGCGCTTCAGATCACATTTCTGCTCCGACCAGCTGAGCTGAAGCGGCTCTTCTCCGCAGCCAGTTTTTTGTTTTTCTGTTCGGTGAGAGCCTCTGAACGCTCCCGCGAAGAAAAATACACCAGAAATTAAAAAAAATAATTTTTTTTAAACAAAAACACAGCGCAAATTTCGGGATTTCCTTCCTTTCCGTGCTCCATTTTTCTGCTTCTTTTTTTATTGTATGTATTTTTGCAGGATTTTAGCAGCAAAGCCGCCACAGAGATTTAGATAAGACTCGCAGGGTGTCAGAAGAAATGGACGAGCAGCCGAGGCTGATGCACTCTCACACGGGGGTGGGCATGGCGGGGCACCCCGGTCTGCCGCAGCACATGCAGGACGGCACCGGAGGCTCGGACGGAGACGGCAGGAAGCAGGACATCGGAGACATTCTGCAGCAAATCATGACCATCACGGACCAGAGTCTGGACGAAGCTCAGGCCAGGTACACCGGCGGCAAGCTGTCAGCGCGAGGCTGAACAACTTATTTATATTCACATAGATTACATTTTAATTAAGATGTAATAACACTTCAAATATTACAGCAACTTTTTAATCTCGTGTAGACAAATAATTAAAATAAAATAAGCTTTTGGCAAGATGTCAGATCATAGAATAAAATAAAACTTCAATTCAGAATTAAAATAACTTGGAAATAATTAAATTAAAACAAAATAATGTGTAAAATTTCTCAGAGGGAAGTGCAAAGTGTTATTATAAGAAAAAAAAACTGAAACACTTGAAGCCTCACATGAAAACATTGGCTTTATATTCTGTTCAGCATAGACCAGTGATTTGTAGAGGACTGGATTTAGTTTAAAATGCTTTATTTTTATTATTATTATTATTATTATTTAAATAGAGGTAAATTAACATTAACATTGAATTTTATATTCATCAGCTCCTGATTGCTAGGGTAAATAATAATGCTCAACAAACAAACGCTGATGGCTTCGGAGGTAAATTTATTCTCACAAATATAGAGAAATTTTCCATATTGGCTACAAATTCTAACCACTGATACAACATTTTAAAAATATGCATTTTAATTACCTATAAAACAACTTCGGCAAGTGCAAAACAATACAGAACACTGTAGTACACACAATAACAGGTGCTATTTTATTTGTATTTATGATTATTTTATTTGTCCAAATCATATTTGATACTGAATAATTAGTTGTGGTCCAAATTAGCAGAAGTTGTCATTTATTTTTGCTCATAAATCCTTCGGTATTTTGCAGGAAACACGCTCTGAACTGTCACAGAATGAAGCCAGCTCTTTTCAACGTCCTGTGTGAAATCAAAGAAAAGACAGGTATGTCCAGCTTTGTTTCTGCGGCACCACCACGCATCCTCGGCCGGGCCAGCTGCTGGTCTGATTTTTCCTGACTCGTCAGATGTTTTCCTCCCGTAGCCGCCGTGCTTCTTTACCTCCAACGGTACTTTTCATTTTAGTATTATGGGTGAAGCTGTTCAGAGCCTGCTGAGTAAAAGGGTCACAAACCGACCGCGGTCTCCTTGTGAGTTAACTGTCAGGTCTAGTGAGAACGTCTGTCTCCGTTGTGTTTTGTGTTTCTCTATTAAAGCAGCGTGTCAGCAGAATAATTGCTCAGAGGGAAATAAAGCAACAAAGTCATGTTTTCACATCCCGCCCCATCCGCTGTGACATTTTAAAAATTGGCACTGACAGAATTCAGTGGACTTCCAGCTGACGTTGTGCATCCCGTCTGTGGTTCCTTGGTTTCCCCTCAGAAACGTTCCCCGATGAGATAACGAGTTGCCAAAGAGTGTGGGTTTGCTGCAAGAGCTGCGCTCTCGGTGTGTTTCACACTCATTAGTGCGCAAAATCAAACAGAATGAGTGAGGCAGAGGAGCAAGAACGTTTAAACTGTCTGCTAAGTTATTCTCACTCAAACTTGACCTTTTGTGATGGTGGATGTTTGTATTGGTGTGTTTGTGTCATGCCACCCTCACCTGTTGCTTTCATTTGCTCAGTGCTTACCTGCTGCCTTATCTGGTTCGATGTGGCCTTAATCTCGGGAAGGCATGTAGGTGTGTGTGTGTTTGGGAGAGGGGGCATCTTTTGGAGACCTTTCTCTGGTCTTGGCAAGATTTTCGGGTGGGAAGTGACACAGATATGCACAGTGTTTAACTCCCTGCAGCTCCTCAGAGTTCATTCAGAGTTCGGCTCTGCTGAGAGTGCAAAGTGACTCGGATCGCTTCCTGCCTGCACTCCCTTTCTCTTTCCTTCTCAGCTGCTAACCTGTTCACGGTCAGCGTGTGGAAATGTGTCCTGTTGGACATTCAACATTTAAATTTATGCTGCTTCAAATCGGTGTTTGGAGTTAGTGTTCAGATAGTTTTCAACAGTGATTTTCTCCTCAGGTAAATAAAACCTTGACTCAGTTAGAAAATAACCAAATCGTCATGAACGCTACCCCGAGGAATAACTGTGCGCCTTTTGTCTGTTTATGCTGCTCGGTCAGGTTGGGTGGAAACAGACTACAGCACGTAGAAAAGTACCAACACCCCTCTCATTGCATAAAACTGCAGAACAGTTAGATTATTACAGTCACTTTAAAAAAGTTGGGTGATGCAGAGGTTAAGAAAAACTAGACATTTTTAAAAAATATGCACTTTGGCTCAAATTTCAGCACCAGTTTTAGTAGAGTTTGCATATTTGGAGCCTTCTGGATGTTATTGTATTTTGTTACTTAACAGGTTGTTAACATTACCTTCCACCCGACAGATCTGTGGATTTTGAAGGCAAAACGTGACATAGAAATTATACTTTTTTATTTGTCTAGTTCAAAACTAACATTTTCATTTATTAAAGCAACATTTTACTTCTCGTGGCCATAGTTGATCTAAGTCAGGTCTTTTCTAGCAGAAAGGTCAAATTATAAAACCTGATACGGTACTACGGTGACTTTAGCTTTGGTTGTAATTGGGGCTAGATTGATGCATCAGGCCGATATTTACCATCTTTAAAACATCACATCTGCTGACCACCTTAGTAAAGCCCATTTAAAGTCAAGCACGTCAGTGATGCTTCAGAATGTACTTTAAACAATATTAATGTTTCGGAATAACATCTGCACAATACATGGTCCAGTTTTGATTATTGAATACTTGGTCAGTTAATTGATTTATTTTAATTAATTGATTAATTGATTAATTGCACAATGTTGGTTCAATTTAGCATTACTTGGTCAGTTAATTTATTTTTTTGATTAATGTATTAATTGATTAATTGCACAACGTTGGTTCAATTTAGCATTTGACATTTTGTTAGTGACATTTCAGCCTGCAAATAAAGTGGAAAACGTCTAAATATCGGCTATGAACATCGGCAGCACGTACCGACCATTGGCTGATCGTGATTGGTCGACCTCTAGATGTAATGATACGGTCAGTATGACCCTTCTGACATGAATGTCTCCCGCATAGAGTGTTTGGGGGTGTGTGAACCGAAGCAGCGGAGTATTTAACCACGTGGTACCTGGAGCACCCGTAAATGCATCAGGACGTTTGGATATAAGCGACTCTTGAATGTTTAAGCTATGAATAAGCGGTTCTCTGAAGCTGTGTCTCTTCGGAGCTTCAGTTGAGCTGCTGGAACTTGTGCACACAGATCGTGTACTGTGTGTGTGTGTGTGTGTGTGTGTGTGTGTGTGTGTGTGTGTGTGTGTGTGTGTGTGTGTGTGTTTTCTTGCTAGTGTATTTTTTTCCATGGCTGGCCGTCCCTGGAGCAGCCAACAGCACCTGCAGGACACAATGCTGGCGCTGATCTAGAGCCTGAACTTGTGACCCGAGCTGTGTGTTTTTGCTGGGATGAAGTGAGGGATGGCCGACAGAACCATCTGCTAGTGTAAACAAGTGCAATAGCGGAGGAAAGAGGAAGGAAGGAAGATTGTCTTTAAAGCACGGCCTCTGTTTTCCTTTTATGTCCGTACAGTTCTTTATTCTGTTTCATTCCGGGCGTATTCAGGCTGTTCTACTTAAAGCAACGTGCCAGGAAACACTCCTCAAAAGAGACACAATCTACGATTTTTAGGTAAAACTCAACGTTCGTGTGTGTTTGGTCGCTAAAGTCTGTTTGACTCAGCTGTTTTAAAGCCGTGAATCCGTAACGTCACTTTAACTAAATGTAGGCAAACAAAGAGAAATGTAAAAAATCTGTTGGTCCCATATTTTAAAGTTTGGACTGTTTTGTCTGGGTCATCATTACCATCACGTTTTGATTGATGAAAAGGGCTCTTTAGATAAGCAAACACTTGACAAACAGATTTGGAAAATGAGCTGCTTTGACCTCTGTAAACACTCCATCAACACCATAAATCTCCAGCCGTGTCAAACAAAACCACTTCTTGACCGAGACGCTACGTGAACGCACCGCTTTGACTCACTGTTTAATTTCTTTCCTCTCAACCTCAACAAAAGGCCCGCTTTCTCGTGGCGCGTTTGTGTAGTGTACGGTTTCGAGCCCGGGGGATCCTCCATTTACAAAAACGACGGGCCGAGTGATGTAATGTTGTTTTTTGGAGGTGAAACCGGGTGTCGCGCAGGGGGCAGCTGAGCAGTGTTTGACAGGATGAAATGAGCCACAGCTCTGATTATGAAAGGTGCGTGGAAGCCCGTTGACTCGTCAGAGCGGCGGCGTGCTTGTGTTACAGCAGCTGAACTCAGATCCACTCTCTGAGACTCTTGTTGAGGTCATCAGTTATTACGTAACCTTAGAGAGCTTGAGGGAAGATGAAATGTTGAGACGATGGACAAAAAACTTGGTTCAGAACACAATAAGTTATTAAGTTGTAATTATTTTATGGTTTAGACTTTTTATTTCTGGTTTTTCTCTTTTTGTGTTTTTAGAAATGCAACAAACAATATGAACACCTTAATCTGCGATTTAATCATCACATTTGCTTTTCCCCGGCTGCGAATGCCCCAGCACTAAACCCTAAATCACACCAGATCAGATAGTTTTAATTTTAGTTTTGTTCATCATAAAATTAAATAATTGTAATCTTTCATTTATAGTCCTTCAAATTTAATTGTAATTAGCCAAAAATAGTAAAAGCAGATCCACGCTGTCTAAAAATTACAAATACAGTGCTTTTTCTCTTTAAAACTCTGAGCTTTCCCATTAAAAACATTTGGGGCAGGATGGGTTGTAATTAAATGTAATGTAATAAAAATCATCTGTAAATAATATTAAAACTATCGTTATAAAGATAATGATCATGTAAAGTAATGACGTTTGACCTCTTACTTCAACATCCCAATATTTTCCATAATTTATTTATTTATTTATTTATTCGTTTTTATTTATTTATTTATTTATTTATTCAGCTTAGAAATAGGACCAAAGTCTGGTCTACGTAGTATTTGACCCTTAGGTCGAAAGGTTGTTTAGTAAAATTAAATCAGGTTTTTATGTTTATAAGTGAAATTGAATTGACTCAGCATCACCACAGGTTTTATTAGTTTGTGGACCGGCGAGGAGATAAACTGATGTAATAAAGAGATCCGTAAACAAACGTTTTCAGTAAAAGGCGTAGTGTTTAGCTATAGAGTCTAGACCGTCATCTGCCAAAGCAAAAATCATTTTGCTTTGCATGTTTGATGGACTTCCCCATTGGCTGACATCCGTAGTGGTGAGTACATCGCATTATTTGTTGTCCAATAGCTTGTGGAGACCATAGATCCTGCCCCATGACGGAGAGCTATCAATGTGCCATGGCCAGACTATATGATCATATGTAGGATATGCTACGAGTGTTTGTAACTGATTGTTTTAGTGTTAGAATCAGATGAGCTGTTAACTCTTTCTCACAGCTGTAGTTAGGGATGGGTACCGAATTCGGTACTTTTTAAGGTACCGACCGAATTCCATAGTACCGAGCACCGATTCACTTCATTTGAAGCGGTGCCTCGTTTCGGTACCCGTCCTTCACAACGAGAACTTGCCTAGACAGCTGCGCATGCGCAAGAGCGTTATGTCATCGGTCGCTGCGAGCCAGTTGTAAACAGAGCAGCATGGTAGAAAGAACGCATGCTAACGCTTGGGTCCACTTCACTAAATGTGATGGGTAACTGGGTGATGATGAAACCAGCGACAACGATCTAAGTGAGACATCCTCATCTTAATCTGCTCCGGTAGGTAAATAAAATGTTTAAGTTAACGTTAGCTTGATGTGTTAGCTTCCGTTTCACTAATGGTGCGTTCACTTTCTCCTCGGAACTCCGAAGTTTGGCTCCACTTTACTAAATGCGACGGGTGATTGGGTGAAGATGAAACCAGTGACAACGATTTAAGTGAGAGGCATCATCGTTTAAATCTGCTCCAGCAGCTAAATAAACTTTTTAAGATAACGTTAGCTTGATATGTTAGCTTCCATTGCTACCATTGTTATCATCTAATGGTGCGTTCGCTTTCTCCTTGGAAATTCTAACTTCCCAGTAGGAAAAATCAATTGAAAAAGGACGGTAAAAGGAATGAAGATACACAGTAAATTTAGTTCACAGTAAAGATGTTTGCTTCAGTTTAATTATCAGCTTATAAAACTACAAGGACGATGTTACAATACAAACAGTTGTATGTTACTTATCGTGATATTTATCAAATATGGTTATATATTGAGAAAAATATATATTTAATTATAAAAGACAATTAAAAATATTAAACACTCAAAATTATCGAAAATTGGTACCGCTAAGTGCCGGTATCGATTCGTAGGTACCGGGAATTAGTACCGGATCGATTCAAATGTCAAAGGTACCCATCCCTAGCTGTCGTAAACCAGCAGGTACAGGTAACAAGGGAATGTCAGGGGGTCAGCTGGGGCCTTCTCCCCACTAGTCAGGCCCCGCCCTCTCCCTGCTTTAGTTTTAATGCGCAGAATCTTTTTTTCACTGTATTTGATGCAGAATCACAATCACAGCATCATCAGTCAATGACAGCGGAGTAAATGGTGAGTTAATATCATTACAGTACAGAACAATGTGCTTACATTAGACATTATGCAAATTGTCAGCTTCCTAATTGATACGTGTTAATCATATTAAGGAGCTTAATTATAGAAATCTTACTGGTAATTAACACTGACATCAAAGAGAAGTGATCAGTTTTTTTGTTCCAAAGGAGGTTACTGTCGTCCAAATGAGTAGGAAGCACTTTTTAGATTTTAAATGATGTATTTTCTAACCTGGCGAGGGATTTTTTGGTTTTTTCTTGAAGACCAGCAGAAAGCAGTTTGTGGAGAAAAAAACCCTCATTGCTCTAAGCAGTTGAGTCGGTGCTGAAACTAGAGGAGAAAGGTGAGATTTGTGAAAGAGTTCATTCTTTCGGCAGACAGTCACCTCCCACGCTCGATGCTGCAGTTTACCTCCATCAGAACTCCATGGAGCCCCAGTCCCTGCCCTTCTCCTTTATTATTTTCACACCAACCTGCTTAATATGTTACGGATTTAATCAAGTCCGCAAATTTGTTATGCACGTTAAATTGAACATGTAGTGGCACATGTGGATGTGGTTGCCATACCAACCCCCCCAGGAGTTCATTTTCCGTAATGTACTGTTTGGAA